>NC_133356.1:29640909-29940909 GCF_030506205.2 Paramisgurnus dabryanus | reverse complement strand
ATTATTTTAGTGCTTTTGGTCCTGATCGGAGGCGCCGTCTTGGTCGTCTACATTCGCCTTAAACTGCAGCAGAGGAGGCAGACAGTCGACAGCCATAATGAAATCGAGACCATGAACAACCTGACCAACAACCGCAGTCGAGAGAAAGACTTGACCTGCGTAAGCGTCATTGGGACGACGCAATTGAAGAACATCAACAAGAAAGTGGACTTTCAGAGCGATGCCGTCGGTGGAGAAAAGAATGGATTCAAATCCCGTTACTCGCTAGTGGATTACAATCTTGTTCACGAGTTAAAGCAGGAGGAATTGGTAAAGGAGGATTTGGAGAAGAGCGAAACAACAAGATGTGAGGCTCTAGATTCGGATTCAGAGGAGAAACACAGAAAACGTTTAAAAAGGTAAAAATCGTTAGATGTAGTAGACCTTAATAAAGATGTTGGTATGTTTTTGTGCCGTACTAACGCTTTCTTCGTATCTTTTCAGTGATTCGTCATTCAGCGATTCATCGAAATGTACAGAATCTTTATGCAAAGACACAAAGTACCAGTCAGTCTTTGTTTTATCAGAGGAGAAGGATGAATGTATTATTGCAACCGAGGTGAGTCACAATCTTTTTTCTCCAGTGCTTGCAGTCAAAACATGTTTGTCTGGATTTCCGAAATCTAAACGTGTGCCAATTTTTCTTGTTTCGCAGGTGTAACGCACCAACAGAGCTGTAGCTCATCTCGTTCTTCAGGAGGTTTTACTCCAGTAATGCTGCTGAAACCAGAGGGAAAGTTTCCTTCATGTGACTGCTGCTGTGAAACTTACGTTGAAGGTGATATTCAGAATGAGCTGGTTCTCAACTGAAGTAAACACAGTGACTGCAGGAAAGGACGTTGGGCCATACTGGCTCGGACTCTCAAAGTTTGTTTCCCAGGAATGTGCCAAATGGACTTGCTGCACTTCCTGTAGGGACAGTTTTACCTCATTGCACTATGATGGGTTGTATTTTGTAATGTATTTAACACACAATTGAATCGAATACTGTGTATGCATATGCACTGACTGCAGTGTGTGTCTGGAAATTTTCTGATCCATTATGTCGGTCAGAAGAGGAAAAACACTGCCATCAAATATATGTTTGTAACTGGTTGTATTTTAATAAGTCGTATTTCTTTTATTTAAAACTTATTTGTGATCAAAGTGTTTGTGGTTTCGTTTTTGTGTGTGTGAAGTTTGATGTAATTTAATATCTTTTTTTTTTCATTTTGCAAATTTGTCTATTGTAAATAAGGCACTTCGGGTCGATGTGACTGGTTTCAAATGTAAATGTATTTAAACATGCTGTCAAAACGTACAGGAATGGTTTTATGATTGTTGTCCATGAAGAAAATCACCTTACTATTTTTTCCAAATAAATCCTGTATGAAATATTATCAAATTGGTCATATATTAGTTATTATTAGTTCTCTAACAGCTAGCTGCAGCTGTGCGTATTTGTGTGTATGTGTGTAATGTCATGTAGCCAACTTGAAAAAAAAATATGGAAAATAATTCCATATATTATAATAATTCCATTCAATTTGTTCCAATCTCCAAACTTTTATGGGAAACGAATATTTTTTTCCTTTTCGTACCTCACTAAGTGAGACAAATACACACCCGGTCATTGCAAATTACAGCCTTCACTTTGATGGCAGGATATTTGGGGGTATATTTGACAAGAAACCACTTTTTGTTAATGGTTTGGTGAAAGTTTGTGTTTGGCGGTGAAACATATGATGTTTAGGCTGTAGCCAAGCTCATTAACCGACTTAAATAGAGCAAAGAGGAACACTCCCATAGCATCTTAATTTGATTAAAACATGGGAAAACATCTAACAGTACATTGTTTCTATATTCAGAACAAGCCAAACAGACATTAATTTATAAGTTAAACAAAGTCACCTCATTTAAATACTAAACTGGTCTACACTGTATTTTTTAAACCTTTTATGCTATAGGAACATTAGCCTTAGCCAACATTTTTACACGCTACTTTTTATTAAATGGTTATTTTATAGGAAGTAATTTATAATTCAACCTTGTCCTTTAAAACCGCAAAAGTTAGCAGTGAGCTCATGATCACCTGAGCTCTGTTAAGCAGATCCATCTTTGGTTGTGAGTTCAGGGAGGATAGTTTGAAAAGTATTTGCTGCTATGACCCAACTGTTGGATAGATGCATTCACATACCATGCTAAGCTTTTAACGTAACTTTTCACTCGCACAATAGGATTTCGCTGAGTTGGAAAATATCAGGAGACAGGCCTAAAGCACCTCTTTTGTTTCTTCATTGACCAGCCTGTGGCACTGCTCAGTGTAGCCGGTGGCAAATATCTTTCATTAGATCTTTTTCCACTTTTCCACTTAACAATGCATTCGGTTTGGATTAAATGGCAAAATGCACATGCTACAGTTTTCTCTCATGTAAAACCATTATAGGTTTGTTTTAGGTGATTATAAAGCACAGAATGCTTTAAATAGTGTCGGTTTCATCACACTTGGGGTGTAAATATTATACAATATTATATAATATATATATTATATAATATACACTTAGATTTGCCGTTCTTTATAACATTATAAGACATGTTAAAATTTCTAAATAAATGCTGGCGTAGGCTATGCATTGCATACAAATCCTCTGGCTTGCTAAAGATTAGCATTAGCATTAAATATACACTGTAAAAAATGCAACATTTTTATAAAATCAACATAATTTGTTAAGTTAAAGTAACTCAAAATATAAGTTAAATCATTTAAACTTGTTTTTATAAGTTAGGTAAACTTGTCGCAGGTTAAAACTTAAAATAGTTGAATTGACTTGCAAAACCAAGTTGTTTTTCTTATTTATTCAGCTTTCATATGATATCTCAATTATGATTCCCTTATGTTTTGTGATCCAGGGTCACGTGTGCATGAATAATTGTGCCGCTTTTTAAGAAGAGATAGTAGTTACCATTATAAAGACTAATGGTTTAGTTATTTTTGTTATAGTCTATTGCAAAAGTGTAAAAGTGATAAAAAAGTCTGTGTAAATAGTGAAATGAAATCTTCACTGGAGTTAAAAGTATGACAACAAGTACCCATAGGACAATATTTAATGCAACTATTTGAAAATCTGGAATCTGAGAGTGCAAAAAAATCCAAATATTGTGAAAATCACCTTTAAAGTTGTCCAAATTAGGTCCTTAGCAGCACATATTACTAATGATAAAATAATTGTTTACACATTTACAGTGGGAAATTTACAAAATATCTTTATGGAACATGAACAATAATTCATATGATTTTTAAAAATAAAATGTATAATTCCTCATAAATAAAAGATGTTAAGGTCTGGAGTTGATTTTAAGTGTGGCATTTACATTTGGACACTGTGGCTCTGAACTCACATCATGTGGTTCAGGGAGATCTCCGTGCAAGTGATACAGACCATATTAAGGTTTTAAAAACACAACAAATCAATTTGGTACATTCTGAAAAAAAAACACACTGTTGAGCTCAGCAACAAAACAATTCTGAACATCCATATAAGATAACAATAGGGGTTCTTCAGACACATTACTTTGACAAACATGTATTTTTAAAAGTGTACTCAGGCACTCACACACATCCATCAGACATTAGGTGGCGCTAATAAGGCCATTTACATTTTTTCCATTTATCTCAGGAACGATAGGGGTTAGAATCAAAATAATTTCCTCTGAAAACTCTGAAGGCTTAACATTCATCCAGATATTAGCGCCATTTAAAGGAAAACACCACAATTTTTCAATATTTTACTATGTTCTTACCTCAACTTAATTACCACAAATTAATACATACCTATGTTTTTTCAATGCGTGCACTTTTAATCTTTGCACAGCGTGTCATGAATATGTTAGCATTTAGCCTATAGCCCCATTCATTCCTTAGGATCCAAACAGGGATGAATTTAGAAGCCACCAAACACTTCCATGTTACATGAGTAATTACAAGAGTAAGTAAGTATGGGGGCACAAAATAAAACTTTTGTTTGGAGCCATAGGAATGAATGGGGCTAGGATAAATGCTAACACATTCAAGAAGCGCTGTACAAAGATTAAAAGTGCACATATTAATTCATCTAAGTTGAGGTAAAAACATAGTAAAATATTGAAAAACGGTGGTGTTTTCCTTGTTTGAACTACTTTTCTATCTCACCCTATATTTGAATATGAAGATTACGTTTAATGCCAAACTTGTGATTGTCTGCCAAACCTTCCTAGCTATATTTATTATTCAAATCGTGACTTGGCTTTCAGTGAGGATGGACAAATTACCTGTCACCATTTTTTTGCAACCATTTTTAGTTTCGTGCTTCCACTTTCTGTTTACATATACATAAGTTTCAGTCTGTTAAGGTTAATATGTCTTTTATCAGAAGGGGCTACCGTGACAGGATAAGACGTTTCATGGTGAAGAATATTTACATGACAAGAGAAGAATTTTCGCTGAGTTGGGTTGTTTAACTGTTTTCACTTCACAGGCTGCTCTCGTCACAGATTATAGTGCCTCTTTCTGTCTTTTGCAGCCTTTCTTTTTGGTTCTGGGAAAGGATGAGCGATACCGGTGCATGACATGCTCCGCAATCGGCTTGTGTGCCCGATCTTACTTCTGCTTGGCGAGGTCCCTATAAAGCTATTTTCTGCTGCCAGTCCCTTCAATGGCGAGTTAAATTTTGACAGATTGTGGCGAAAGTGGAACACGGGCATCAGAAAAGGGATTTCTCCGCAGCAATGACCCACCCTTTGTTCGGGCGTAGTGGTCACCTGTCAGTGCTCACAATGCAGAGCCGCCCCCTTTCAACTTTTGCAACCTGGGCCCTCAGATCTCATTTGCTCGGGCCGAGAAGCGATTCACAGTCCTGCAAGGGAAGTTTTAGGGAACAAAACTGTTTCATCCAGGACAATTGAACGCAAACAAAAAGAAGTCAGAGGGTGTACAGGCCTCTGTTGGTACATTGAATGTCGTAAAACTGACATGTGGAAACTGCATGCGACTATTTAAGCAATTCACAATTTGTATTGCTTTTGTGAGCACGCACTTATACATAAATAAATCACATTTCACTTCAAAATGATGGTAATAATGCTAAATGATATGCATTAAATCAAATGGAAAAAGGTGCTTAAGGGGGTGTAATGGCGATCCAAATAATATAATTCTTTATTCACAATTTCCACATTGTTGATGCACAAAGGATTTGACACGTGAATCATTGCTTTTTAGTGTTTACTTTTCTTGTAGTCAAAACACAAAATATGAAAAACAAACTTATTCAAAAAACAAATACTTATTTCAGTTCCAAATGATTCGATTCCACTTTTCACAGTCAAAAGCACCAACTAATCTTCTTCGTAATTCGACTTCCTATTAGCTCCGCCTACGAAACACTTAAAAGTCACGTGATATGAAATAAAACACAGAAATATACATTTATCCAAAATATAATGACTCCTAACATAAAACAAATCCTTAACATATAGTTATGGCTCCAACACTGAAAACGCCAGAGGGACACCAACTGTAGGCGCTTGCCAGAGTTTTTTTAGTGCTTTTGTTGCTACGTTACTTCTGCTTTGTTTATCAGTCATCGAACGATGCGCTGGTTGGTTGTTGATATTTGTCCCGCCCCTCCTCCACTGTGATTGGACAGCCAAATGAGAAGTGACATTGCAGCTGAGCGTTTCACCCAAAGTGAAAAAGTGGGGAGCGCTGAAAAAACGCCAGCTGGTGGCATTTTTGAAGAGGGTGGCGCTTTCATTGGAAACCATTGAAAACATACACCAGCGACCGTAAACGCCTTGGTGTACATGTTCCCTAAAAGGTTATTCACACCAATGTCATAGAGGAACCATTTTTGGTTCTTCAGAGAACCATTTAGTCAAAGGTTCTTAAAAGAACCTTTATTTTTAAGAGTGCATACCACCATATAAACCTAAATTTGTGGTGGGATTGTTGGACAATTAGTAAATGAAAGCAGTGTTCATTATAACCTTCATGAAAATTCAAGCTGTAAAATTCCTTACATAAGGTAGAAGTCAAATCTCAAGGAATGGGTTCACTTCAAACATGTGGCTGTCCCATTGTGGACATATAGGGAGGTCCCTGACCATAACATCTGACTTATCCATTGACACAGCGCTTCACCAAATGGACCTGTGATATATACTTAAACCATCAGCAGACCTATTTCACGTGTCAAGCATTTATGGAGACGAAAATAAGTCAGTTATGTTTTCATAGGCCACACAATGATTTATTTTCAAAGTCTGATGTTTGTTTTAAATGTTACACAGGTAGGTTTAGAGAACACCTCGTGACCTTCTCCATTCTGTCCCAAAAGTGCCCCTTGACATTGCCAGAAGAGACCACCCAGCCAGGAGAAGACAGTGCACCTCAGGCCCTGCAGATCATCAATCACTCTCCATCTCGATGAGGGACCTAAAGACCTCTTGACTGATGTGAACCCTTTTCCAAAATAAAGTCATTGATGTAGAGAGTGTGGCTTATTTGTTTTTTTTAAGCACACAGAAGGACTTATGCTTGCTACAGCCGAATGCTTATACATTTGTCGAATGAGGCAGCTTCAGGATTATGATAACAACATAAAAAAAATATTTAGGACATCTAAAAGAGCAAAAGTAAGAAAGACAAAGTGAGCAAAGTTTATTATTAACATCTGCTGTGTCTTCACAACCAATCCCATGGTGTGCTTTGCTTTGAGCATTGTGGACATTGTTAGGAGATAAAGGTCGAAGTGTCTTTTTGCCCCCCCATGTCCCTCTTTCTTATAAGAGACTTCTGGAAGTCTCATCATGGATGGATATTCATGATCTCAATTGCTTGTTAGATATAAAACAAAATTGATCACGTGTCTCCCAAGCATCATGGTCCAATTCAAGTGCACTCAAACATTATTTTTCAGCATCCCAAATCTTGCTCATCGCAGCTTCCGATCCCCCCCTACAAATAGCAACATTATGCACGATGTTTCCAAATACCGCACTGGTCCTCTGTGATGAGACGATCACTTCTGACAGTTGTTGTGTGGTAACAGGTCTGTAGGCATGGCAATAACTTCCTCAACATCGTGGGAACTGCCCGTGGAAGACAAAGATCGAATTCACAATGGTGCATACAAAGGCCACCTTTGGGAGAAACCATATCCCACGGCATGCTGGGAAAGAGGAGCAATAGCAGCAGATGTTGTGAGGACTATAAGCGACAGATGCCTCTAAAGCTAGCATTCAGCCGGTACGAGCCGAGCACACATCTCCGAGTCCGGCGTAAAAAAGAATTAGAGAGGGGGCGAACTGAACACGTAGACGAATAATAGCAGAGGAGTTTCTCTATAAAAAGAGAGACGGCAGTAAATTGTGTGGGGATTGATGTTTGTGTACTTATAATTGTTTCGGATTGTTCTTGGTGGACATCTCAGGGCAACGTTGTGGTGACAGTGACTGGCAAATGCCACCCTGATTGAAAGCCCAGCTAGAGTCTTTCTACATAAAGTAAGGTTATTAATGTGACATCAATAAGTGAAATCCTTAATACGTGGTACTGTTTAAAACAAATGCAAAAAGTACATCCCAATATAACATAGCGGACACCTATGTGAACCTATGAGAGCATAATTTGTTTATGAATGCCACTTGGTTTTCCCTATCCAATGGTATTTATATTTTGTGGCCACTATCTCTTGCAAAAACAATGTGGGTAGGCTTAACTTTCCGCAGCTCCCATTTTGGGTCACGTTCAGCTGGCCTTAGTGACATCTCCATTTGAAAGATCTTCATGGATCAAGAGCGGTGATGAGTTTAAGAGTGGATCACTTCAATGAGTCCACCAGTGCAGAAAATATAAATATGCATGCACAATATGAATTCTTCTAAAAGAGCACAAAAGCCACGGCGGAGACAACAACAAATGCAAATTAAGACCATTCGAAATGTAGTTGTCACAAAGAGTTACTAGCTATTTATTCTTTATGGCTGTTATATGTTGACATTTGGCCTGTGTGAACCAAACTGAGGAGTCATAAGCAGCTGCTGGTCTTGAATATGAAGATGCATCAGTGACCTGTGAAGGTCACGGCATAATGACTTAAAGAGACTTCGATTGACATAACTCTTGATGTTCCCGTGAGTGTCGTGCAAACAAGGAAAGTATACTGTATGACCCCAAAACTTTCACTTTTCTGCTCCGAATAAGTCCTAATGCCATTTTGGATTCTGACTGGTTGTTGAAAAGGGGCGTAATCGTGCAACCCTCTTTTGAGACTGCATGGGAATGGACAAGTGGACTGACGCCTGATTAATGACCACAAACACTGAATGCTCGGCTCTCTTCACATGATAATCATTTTCAATGCCAGATGGGAAAAGTTGAGGTTTGTAACTCTTCGGACAATGTATGACAATTCTTCAGGGTCACAGACAAAAGAGGGAAGCCGGCTAACAGGCCCTTGCACAACACTTGGATGAAACGGGTGGAAGCGAGATCTTTGTGTTTACAGAAAACGGCCATACAGCAACATCTTGCTGTGATCCTTTTTACGTGCACTTTGTTCAAATTCTTTTTGTGCTAATGAATAAATATTTGAGTGGAACAAAGCCATAACAGGAGAATGATGGGGGAGGATGAAAGGGGGGCTCAACGAAAATAAATCGTTGTTTACCTCTCTATAATTAGAAATTGCAAAAATTATTAAAAGTTGAAGTTGCAAGGTGTAATGGAGTGGGTCAAATTCAGGCTGGGAAAAATGAAAAATTGTCTTTCTTCCAAAACTTAGTGAGCTGCAAAGATATAAAAATATACAAATAATTCAATATTTATCAAAATTGTCTAACTAGTGTTTTAAATTTTCACTTTATTTTGATCATTGTTCAAAATAGAACGGCGGCGGAGTCAATTGGTTTCCATTCAAGTCTATGTGTGTATTTCCACTGACTGCGTTCCGAATCCGTCACAGCTCCGGTCATCCGCCATGACTTTATCGCGTGATCATACCTGAATTCGCAAGATCTCGTGTTGTGATTTAACGTCATAATTTAACGTCATAATGGGTGGAGACAAAACTAGATATTGCGGGATCATCATGTGAATTTGTGAGACCTCATGGGTCCTCGTCACTTCAGCACGCAACCGCTCTGCAACAAATAAGGAACTGGTGGGTATTGGGGGACGGCGGAGTGCGGAGCCGTAATGCAGCGGAGCTGATCTGCAGCCGCTCCACTGTTATCTGGCGTTAGGGTGCACTCATATTATATCTAAGGGCACACTCACAATATCCAAACCAAATCGTACTCAGATGCATTTGACCCCCAAAACATGGTTCGTTTAACTAGTGTGATCACTCCGTATTGTGCCCGGTCACGATTAAACAAACCCACTTGCAGAAGTGGGTTTGGGTGTGGATCATGGGCTTGGACATGGATCACTTGATCCCAGGTGTAGAACGCATAGTGTGATTGCAAATTGCGCCAGAGCGCGGTTCAAAAAGAGAGACATCAATTTCGCATCCACTCACCTTCATCTTCATCAACCTTCTGATGTGAGCAGCAGGTTTACGTGAATGTTGCAGATGCGACAACCAACTAAGCAATATGATGTCATGTGAGAGGACTGTGTTAGCCTGGTCCAACCAGACTCTCGTACATTCATTTCATTTGTACAGAGAGTCTGGCCACGCTCCATTGCAAAGCGTTACTTCCGTTAAGGAGGGTCCTCCGTTGAAGTTTAAAACTATTGGATCTGCCCAGAGTCAGTCAGGATCTGCCAAAGCCAATCGCTAACATGTGGTTGTGACGTATATCATGCAAAGAAACTGGCCGGAAACAACACGTCCAAGTGATCAGACAAACAAAACTTAGCAAACCTGGTTCTTGCTCCGGCTTTAACTTCTGTATATTCGGCAGTTTTGCAACAACGGACCGAATAGCTTTTCTCACGTCTTTCTCCGCTGCCATTACTGAACTACAACTCAAACTGACGCACGACCTCAACGTCATCGTTCTTAGCCACCCCCATTTGTTCGCTGATTGGTCCTGCAGATTTTTGCAGGAGAAAACGAAACTCTACAGAGCAGTCCCAGACGTACTGCTGAAGCGAAATGAAAATTAAGCGGAAACACGTAGGAGGGCAGAGCCAGACTAGGGCTGTGTGTCATCGCGCACCAAACAATTCGGAATAAAAAACACATCACAATGGGTTCCAGTGTTAAGAGAGTGCTTTACTTACCGTCCAGACTTGGATCGGTCCAAGTACAGTCTGAGTGCATGTCTTTGGGGGAGTAGGAAGGGGGGACAAATGTGCTGGGGCACGGTTTGGTTAGGTATGATACAGTGGTGGCTGGTGACTTTTTTTTGAAGCGCACGATTTGAGGTTCGTCACAACATGTATGTAGCTTGTCATATGTGTGGTTCGTCATTTCAAAATATGTTTTCTGTGCTTTGAGAGATTGTGTGTGCATCACGTGTCATGCCAAAATAAGTACCTGCTGCAGACACGTCAAACCGTTTATGATAAAAGAGGCGCTCGCGTTTGCCAGATACTCGCATAATCTCATGCGTAATCAGAGTTTACTGTTAAGGAAGTGTCTAGTGTGTTTTTTGGGAACATGAGCGTCTCTTTTATCATAAACGGTTTTGATACTTCTTCAGTGGCACTTATTTTGACAAAACACTTGATGGACACAGGATCTCTCCACACGCAGGACACATATTTTGAAAAAGGGAACCACACACGTGACAATCCGAGCACTTATTTTGAATTAGCGCATCCTCGGAAGAGCAGTCACAAGCTGCCACTGGTATGACATGAGTGTGCCCTAACCCAAAAAAAAACCGTGCCCAGGCACGAAACAAACCTATCACACTTCTCAAACAAACCAGGCTTTGGGGATCAAATGTGCTCGGGCACGGTTTGGTTGGGATAATGTGAGCGTGCCCTTAGAGCCTGTTTACACCTGGTATTTAGATGCATTTTGGTCCGTCGGATCACAAGTGGACGACGCTAAAGACATGTGTAAAACAGGAGGTTTGTACCTTGACCACATATGGAGTTAGTTGAAAACACAATCGACCAGATTGCTTTTGTGGTGTAGACGCTCATGTGGTCAAATATGTTGGAACAGCCACAAAAGACAGCCTACTCTCCACCTATTGGTCTAATGTGTGATGTACGAGCACAATGTTTTTCCATCGGTCCTGACTTCTAGCGCGAACCCACGCACGGTGTTCACAACAATCTTTAGGCTTTCACTAATAAAACTGAAGGGCTGCTCTTCACCTCTTTCATTTTTGTTTTATTCTCCGAAATATCAGAGAAAGCTCTTACATTTACACAAACAAAACTCTTGGCAGCATGTTTACTAAGAACACAAGCAGCGAACACTGACCTAATATTAGTTTTGTCAATTTAAACCCATAATTTCTCTCACTTGCATTTAAATGAAAGCAGAGGGACTCGCCCAAAGACCACCCCCTCAGTAATCAGGACAGAAGCGGTCGAAAGTGGACAAAAGAGATGGATTAAAATACCAGGCATAAATGTGATTGTCTCTCTTGTCCACTTGTGATTTGACTGACCAAAACGCATCTTAATTGCAGGTATAAACAGCCTCATAGTATTTTTGCAGATACATCTCAACATATTCCACTAACCCTTTACAGTCTAACTAATACCCTAATGGTGTGTTCACACCAGACGCAGACGAGGCGGCAAGCGCGAGTTATTTCCATATTAAGTCATTGCAATGACGTAAATAGGCATCCTGCTGCGCGATTTTGAGCGTTGATGTGTTATCCGCGCGAGCTGAAAAATCTGAACTTTGGCGGATTTTTGACCTGCGTTAACCAATCAGGAGCTTGCTCTAGCAGTGACGTGATTACAGGAAGCGAGCGGAGGCAGAAAAACAAAACAACAATGAAGGACAATGATCTTCGCTATACAAGACATCTTCGTAATAATTTTACATGAATTAAAAGGATCTTGTTTGAAATTTTTCATTCATTTTTTCATTTTTGCCACCACTTCTGTGTCTGGTGTGAACGCACAGTAATGAGTTAGTTGTCATATGGTTGTAAATTAATGAGAGATAGTTGACATGTAGTTGCAAAGTTATTTATAGTTAGTAATATGTCTAAAAAGTGGACTACCGAAATAAATTTTGCTTGCATCTAATTTGTTATTTTAGGCAATATTTTTTGTGTATTTTTTACTTGGGTGACACTAAGTTGCCGTAGCTGCTTGGTAGACCAGATTCTGACTTGCGTTTCACATAAGGAGCATTATTAGTCACTTATGGTTTCACTAGAAATAAAAACAAAAATTTATGGTTACAAAACTTAAACCATAAATTTTCCATTGTTTTACAAATGTGACCCTTGACCAGTCAAAAGGGTCAATTTTATTTATACATCATCTGAAAGTTGAATAAAAAAGCTTTTCATTAATTTATAAATAGTACAATATTTGGCTGATATATAACAATCAGAAAATCTGCAGTCTGAGGTTACAAAAAATGTTGAGAAAATCGCCCTTAAAGCAAAAAGTTGTCCAAATGAAGTCCTTAGCAACAAATATTACTAATGATAAATACATTTTTCATATATTTACAGTTGGAAATTCACAAAATATCTCAATGGAACGTGTTAATATCCTAATGATTTTTGGTATAAAAAACATACAATTTGGTTGTCAACAAGCCAAAAAACATGGCTAATACAGTTTTACTAAAACAATACAATCTCATCTCGTTGCACAAAATGTCATCACACCCCTAAAGTCCAATCTGTTTTGGATCAGAATTTTCTTTAGGTCTCCACGCTGTGAAATGTAAAAGTTAGATCTACTTTAAAATTACTTCAATTCGTAACACTTTAAATTTAAGTTAAAAAATATTTTATTTTTAGGTGTTACCAATTAAAGTAATTTTTTAAGTTAATCCATCTTTTACTTTTTACAGTGCATGTATCTCCAGTCCATCCTCTGTGTCTGCATTTCTGGTTGTGTCAGTAAATTCGACTGGTGATGGAAAAACTAGAGACCTTTGGCTCCAGACTGCCTGCTCCACAATCCAGCCCACAGGTCCACAGACTGCTCCGGCATTGCGACGAACAGATGGTGAGCACCGCCCAATAATGGGATGACTAGCATTGCACCGTCCTTGCCCTGGTAACTGCTGGGCTGTGCTGGCATTTTCTCATCCTTAACCCCCCCCCAACAGTGATGGCAACCCGTAACACCCTCACTCTCGAGTATGTAAATAAGCTGACAGAGAAGAGCTGCTTTTATCTAAATATGAATAGAATGAGAGGAGGCCGCTCACAGGGAGACAGCGAAAGAGAAAGGGGGGCAGGGCCCAATCCCAACTCCTCCTAACAGACTTCATTATCAAAACATTAGACTTAAACAAGTCACAATCACGCTGATTACAACACTAACATAGATTTACAGTTATTCTAATTCGGCGTAATATTAGATGCTAAATTATTCATCCTTTTTTTGGTCACTGTGTCAGATTATGCACTTTTTACACCTCAATTCTTGTTGTGTACAAATAACATATCGGACTACACGTGGCTTCCTGACCAATTATGACTATCAGAATTATTGACCCATAATAATGAAAATAATGAATATTAAATCAGTAAATGCTAATTCCAATACTCATTGGCCTCCGATATCGTTCTTGAGCATTTATCTTTTTTAATTGGTCATGGTAGTCCCTAGACAATAAAATTATAGAGGTATTGTTGTCATAGCTCCATGAACTCGTACTCCATTGCATAATTCCACATAGCAGCACCAAGACCATCGTCTCTCTTTGGTTACAAGAGAGATTCTGTGTTCCTATTGGTCAATGTCACAGATGTGACAGAACTCGTCATGGATGATGGAAAAAAAATGAAAAAGATGTGGTCAGTTGTCGTGTACTATGATAAAATTATCAAGACTTGCTTCCCGATGTTTATTGTCATTTACAAATCACAATGATATTGATTGTGGTAAAATCAGGCAGTGTTAAGGTAAAAAGCAAATTTAATAGGGTGAAAGCTGATTGTACTAAAACATAAATAAGGTTGTACAAATTTATCTCACAAAATAGTTGAAATGTCATTACACAAACATGCTGTCAGTCACTGACGGAGCAATATACAGACACCTTTAACATTATGAGGAAAACCTTAAAGAGATAAAACCTCATGCTGTATGACAAATACACATTATTAGCTAAACTGCATTACGAAGTGTCTTACTGATTCTGAATTCAGATCAGATTTACATTCAAAGCTTCAAATGCAAATAAATCCACACATTCAATATTATTGCTTTTAGTTGATACTTTATTGACAACCCTAAATAGCCTTTATGGTTAATCTTGTGTGTCGAACCTTTGACTGTGATGTTTTATTGCAGCTTCAATTGGCTAAGAACCACCCACTTAGACAGGAAGAGACATCTAACTGACATGTAAATCATTTGGGCGGAGTTATTATAGTTAAACCTCTAAAAATAGTGAAAAAATAACTAGTTAGAGCAGAAAAAATTTAAATGAAAAAGGTACTTTGGAAAAGTACTATTAATATTAACGTTAATAAAAAAAAAATTGGTGGGATGAATCCTCTCATTGGGTCTTATTCATAAAGCATGCGTACGCAGGTATTTGTTCGTGAAATATGCGTTTGGATGTTTTAACTAACAAATCATGAATCAACAAAAACTTTTATACAAAAATTTCCTCTAAATGTTTGCAATAACTTGAGAAAAACTTAGACCACAAGAACGCAATAATCATAAACAAGGAAAAGAACCCTATAATATATATGTGTGATATATATTTTATATATTTTTCCTTGACGTGTTATGATTATTGCGTACGTGTAGTTGTTCTTACGTTTTTGCATACATTTAAATTAAATTTTAGTACACTCAAAAAAATTGTTTTTCAATCAACATAATTGAATTAAGGAAAACTTTTCCACGAAATTAGATTAGGCTTGTACAACAAGAATACAATAAGTTAATTTAAACAAATAATCTTTTGTTGCACCAACTTAATAAATATATTTATATTGGTCATAAAAATATCTTGTTCAATAAACTAAATTCAGTTAAGGAAAACTTTTCCACGCAATTATTTCTGGTCTCTTCAACAAAAACAAAACAAGTTAATTCAAGCAAAAAAGTTTAGTTAAACCAATTGTCAGTTTCTATATAATTATAATTAGCATAAGCACACGTTAGCATGCTAATGACACATTGGATAAACATGTGAAAAGAGACTGATCTTCAAACACTCATTAACACAGTTAGTGCTTATTAAAATAATTACGTATGTCACATCCACAACTTAACCACAAGCGCCACTCTTCTGTACGATGGTAACCAAACAATTCGTAAAAATATAACACAAAATCTTCTAAATCAATAAGATAAACCAACATTAAACACTATAAAGTGTTTCTCTTTACCTAAAAATGCATAAAATAACACTTAATTAAAAAAATTACTCTCCAAAGGCAGTTGCATGCAAAGCATGCTGGGAAATACAGATTCACGGCCCAGTAAGTAATAGCAACAAAAATCATTAATGTGGTCCCAATATAAAATTATTGAGTTCATGTAATTTTTTTTAAATTTAAGCAGATTGAACATTATAAATTCATTTAAGTAAATTAGACAAGGTGCAAAAATATTTTTTTTGAGTGTATGAAAGTTTTTGTTGAATCATGATTTGGTAGTTAAAACATCTGTATGCACATTTTACGAACAAATTTGTGCGTACACATACTTAGTGAATGAGACCCATTGTAACTGCTGGACTGTATTGAAAGAAACTATTAAACTACTAGAAAGCTATTACAAAAACTTCATAAAATATTAAGTTATGTACACTGAAAAAAAATTATTCATTGAATTTAATCAATTTTTTTAAGGTTAGTGGTTGCAATCAATTTATTTAAGCTACATTTAAACAAAAAAGATTAGTAAAGTAAAATAAAATATAAAACCTTTGTTCAAATGTAGCTTAAATAAATTGATTGCAACCACTTACCTTAAAAAAAGATTAAATCATCTTTTCAGTGTATATAACAATTCTTATCTATTTACAAATATGGAGGCAAATTCAAAGTTTTTTGCATAAATTTTTTTTTTAAAGGGGGACATATTTTGCCCATTTTTACAAGATGTGATTGTAAGTCTCAGGTGTGCCTAGAATATAACTGTGAAGTTTCAGCTCAAAATACCACACAGATAATTTATTATAGCATGTCCAAATGCCCCCATTTGGGCGGGAGTAAAAATGCTTCATGTGTGTACCTTTAAATGCAAATGAGCTACAGCTACTCACTTCCTTACCAACAGACAGTGATCGCTTTCGGTTAAAAATAGATCTGATTCATGTGAATACAGCCTGAGACAAAACGCATATATATACTACAAAGTGCTAACAAACACATTAAGAAAAACTTTTGGGTAAAATTAACCAGTCAGTGAGTGGCTGTGGGTGGGGCTTTATCAGTGTGATGTCACATTAACAAGAGAATCAAAACAGACTTTTTTGATTAATTTAAGATTTTTTTTCATTGTAGGGTGGTTGTTTTCACACACTGCCAAGTACACACATTTATGTCCAAACATCTTGTAAAAGTGGATTTTGCATAATAACTACAATTCATTTTATGATAAGCATTTTCACTCAAGTCTGCGTTTAATATTTACAACTAAGATGGAAGTCATTTGTAAACCTCTTTCTAAACTCTTGTGTTTTGTATAGTGAAGTGTTCGACCCCTTACAGGGTGACAGAACAACCCTCCAAGCAAACAGCAATGCTTCCTCTTGTGGTAGAATAACAGAGAGTTGCTGATTAAGATTGGTTTTGCTGAGGAGTGATAGCAGACGACCAGTGTTAGTACAGCAGGAAACTCTGCCTGTTTCCTCCCTGGAGTCCCAGAAACAGAGTGAAAACAAAGCCATTGATTTGTTTATGGATTAGAAGATCAGCGCTTACGCAGGGCTCAGTTTACACCTAAACAGATTGTAAGTCATCCCTTTCTCTTAAGATGCTAAAACAGTTCGGTAGGTGGCTGCTTACTGGCTCAAGTCAGAAGACCCCATCCAAGATATAGCTTGGGTGCATTTATTGAGACCGATTGCATAGAAATTTCAAAGCAAGCCATGTGATTTGATTGATGTCCATAACACCACTAGTTTGAGAAACCGCTAACGCTATGAGCAATACAAAAACTATCATTTCCTTAATAAACAGCACTAAACAGGACACATTTTGCTATGCAACATTCTCCACGTGGCCAAAACAAACAGTTTGCAAAGCAACAGTGAAGGGAGATCAGTCAGGCGAGGCGTTTGCTCTGAAAGACCTCTGCTCGCTGTCAGGAGGAATGAACATTAAAACTCCCAGAGGTCCAGCGAGATCCACTGACGGGGCCGTTCTGCCTGCCCTGCCTAATGGGCATGGGACACAGGGAGAGTCTGCAGGGCGGGGAGCCCCGCATGCCCGGATTTGTCATTTGCGAGATTTAATTTGTCCAAGAATGAGTCGGAGTCATAGGTCAGTCGGTTGGAGAGCCGACCTGCTGGCAGGTTGAACGTTCACAGGGGGCTAATGAGAGCGCTCGAGCCAATGAACGGAACAAAAGCAGACGGATTACATGGACTGGAATCAATAACACACAGTCACTGGGACTCAAATATCTACCTGAACAAGAAGTAGGACAGCAGAGAGGTTTTTTTAACTTATAGGCTCAATCTGTCCAGCCTGGTCTCACTATTAACATATAGGGCTGGGTATTGGCAAGGGCCTCACGGTACGATACATATCACGATGCATGGTTCATGGTGCAATGTATCACGGTACGATATACAATACATTGCATTGCATGCAAAAATGTAAAAAAAATAGAATTGATTTTTTTTACTTTTTTTTTTAACCAAAGTGCTTCCACCCGTCGGCTTTGAAAGCTGCAGGTGTTTTTTTTTGCCATTTTCTCACTACCGCTAACTTCTGAGACATTGGCCATGACAACACAGTGACAACTACAGCAGCGGCGGAGGAGGTCGTTTGAAGCACACCGAGGGATTTGATGGGTTTTTAGTAGAGATTGAAATATCGATACACTATCTTGGGTCAAATTTATCACGATAGTTAGCGATATTTTAGCACAGCCCTATTAATATAGTAGTATTAATATGTAGGGCTGGGCAAATATTTTTTTTTATTAATCTGTTTTTTTACTTGGTCGATTCAAAATCGATTCTTAAAGTTCACACATCGATTTTTTTCATCTATATTTCCGCGAATGTAATATTAACGTTGATCAAATTACTAGTCTTCTTCACTAGATGTCACCCTCTTTTTTGCCTTGCAAGGAGCGAGAGGTGAGGCTGTCATTCATTCATTCATTGCTTAAAATTATGGTTTCAGGTGCTTCTTCATCGACATTGATGCCACCTTCACATAAAAAGTCAGAGGTATGGAAGCATTTTATATTTCGCAAGCAAGACAACCACAATAGTTTTGTGGCTCTTAATTTCTTTTTATTAATAACCCACTTTTAAACTTCTGTTCACTGTACTTTTTTATAAATATAGTATTTGTATTAAATCTATATTTATTGAGTTGAATTGAGAATCGAGTATAAAAACCGCCCCGAGAATTGGAATAAAAAATCGAATCAAGAATCGGAATCAAATGGATTCGATAGCTTGTAAATCGAAATGAATCAATCTGGAACATCTGAATCTATACCCAGCCCTATTAATATGTATCTTTCAAAAACACAAAACATACTTTTTTGTACATTTAAATAGATGCTGAAACATACAATGTAGACGTATAAATGTAGCATTATAAAATTTTTACAGCTACAAAATGTAAAACATTTACAAATCTTTCATACCATAAAGATTGGTGTATAATTTCCCTTTAACCATTTTATTGATAATGCTACCACCCTAACCCACCCCAAACCCATTCCTTTTTATACAAAAGTTTTAAAAATGCATAATGTATTTTATTTATATTATGAGAAACAAACAGAACGTGTAGGAAAACAACAATACCAATATGGCATTTAAGAGATTTTTTAAGATGCTAATACAGTCCTACCCAAAACAGTTCATTTAAATCATGTACTGTTAGAAATAAAAGCCTAACAGACAGACAAATGTAATCCCAATAATTTATTTATTGCAAAATAGTTAAAAGTGGTTACTTTTAATTTTCCGTCGGTCTTAGTACACGATGTTACTACAGAAGAGTCAAGTTTTAAATAGGAAAAATATCAAAACTCTTTGGTTATTTTTTAGCATGATGCTAATGGTCTAATCAGACTCAATGGATTATGCTAAGCTATGCTAAAAGTGCTAGCGTCAGACCCAGAGATCAGCTGAATGGATTCCAAAACGGTAAAAATCAAATGTTTAACTCTAGGGGAGCTGGAAAATGAGCATATTTTCAAAAAAAGTTGAGTGTCCCTTTATTAATCCACAAGAACGTTAATCCGGCTTCTTTCTGTCAAGCCGCGGATTTCAAATTTCCAACAATAATTGACTGAAAGACAACAATGATGTAAATCTGTGACGTAGCACGCAAGATCCAATGAGCGTTTGATATCACTGCCGTAAAGCAATGTGTCGTAAAGCTTCTTGAGGCGCAATATTTAAATTCAAATTGATAATGAATGCAAAATTTTACTTTAACAGTGGCTGATAAGAACTGGGATCAAGATTGCTGGAAAGGGTTGAATTTGGATCTGTTCTTTGCAATCGTATGATTTGTTTAATATTGTGTAATTCTCTGAAAGTCATGAACATTTCATTTAGTAAAAATGAGTAAACTGTCTTAAATAAATAAGTCAGAAAATGCGACTGAAAACATGTCATTAATAGAGTAAGACCACCAATGCCCATGAATTAAATATTTGAATATTTATGAATATGAATACATACTATTTACATAAGTCAATTTGTTTTCATCTACTTTAAATATTTCAAATTCAATCTCATGTAAGTGTGTTTATGTATGTGTGTGTGTACATTTGTTCCAGTGGAATGCTTGTGATATTGTTCAGGCTGATGAGGTCTGGCTAAAAGTTTTACAGAGGAAGTGCATCAGGACCTAGAGGAAGCCCTTGCCAGTATCCGCCCTCTATCTGCTGCACATGGAAAGGGAAAAAGAAACGCTAATGTAAACAGAAGCATAGCCATAAACTGTCTGATTGAACCTGACACAATGTAGAAAGTGTTTACCTTTTCACTTATATACGTTGATTGATTTTTATTTGCTTTTATGACATCATTGGTTTTGTCCTGTCGCTATCGTTGAAACAACTGTTGATGAATCAGACCTCAAAACAGTGACTTAAAAACAAGCGAAAGAAAAGCTGGAAGGCTATCGGGAGTTTTCGAAGGCTCTCTGCTGGTATTGTAAAGCCGGCTTACTTCACAGCGGGGAGAGCTTTACCTCTGCCAACAGTGTGTGCCACAATTGTCAAAAGTGCCAGATGAATTACTGGATAAGAGCTGAAGAGTAAAACAGTTTGGAAATGCACAAAATAAAGAGCAAAAGTTGTATGGGTTAACTGAAAAATTGCAGGATGGGTTACAATAGAGAGGGCACAGTGTGACTTATACCTAAACATGCTATAAACAGGCTATAAATGATTTACAAAACAATACACTGCACTTAAACAGTATTAGTGATTTACTTATAAGTTTTAGTATAAGTGACAACATCCAACATACAAATAATATTACCAACAACAGCGATATAGCTGAACCGTACACAGATTGTGCAGTGCTTGTAAACAAATCGAAGTATTTGGCAAAATGTGTCAGGTTTGTGACATCAAATCTTTGAAAGTTACTCAGAAATCTGAGATACTCTTAATGGAAATAACACAAATGGCCCATTCCCTACAAAATATTCTACCTAATTTTGAATTTATGTCTGAAGTAATGTTAAAATAAATAAAAAACATGCTTTTTGACAGACAGAAATCATAAAATATCACAAATGCTCTCTGTTTTAATAATGCATGTCCCTGGGGCGTTACCTTTTTTTTAAGTACAATTTTCTACCTAAAAGGTGCATATTAGTACCTCAAAGGCAGTGTTGGATAAGTTACTCAAAAAAGGAATTAATAACTAGTTGCTAATACATCTTCAACAATGCAGTTACATTTCTGTACAAATGAATCTCTCCAAAAAAGATTGAATTACTTCTTTTTAAATCCTATTTAGTAAATAATACAAAGATAGGATTGAAGTGGCTTGAATAAATCATATTAAAGTACATCAATTATTAAATCAGAAGTAAGCCATGTTGCAGATTTGAGTATATATATTAATTCAATTCAATTGTATTTATATAGCGCTTTTCAAAACTGTTTAATTGTTTCAAAGCAGCTTTACGTTAATAAAAGCAGAAAAAAACACAGAAAAATCAGGGGACAACAGTAGCAGCAGATTACAGCGGCTAAAATGAAGAAATACTAAATTCTAAGTTAAGCCAATGTCAGCATTGATGTTTTTGATGTTTTTTTCTAAAGTCTGTATTTAAAAGTGTATAACTCTGGCCCTGAGTGGTAATGAAACCTGTAGATAGTTTTGTTTGATTCCAGCCAATGTCAGCTTACAGAGGAAAAAGGATTTTTTTTCTCTATCATAATCTATGCAAAAGTTATTTTACTCCAACTGAAGGAAGGATTAATACCCTTTTTGTATTCATTTTCTGCCTAAAAATATTTGAAGTGTCCTCATAACCACATACAGTGGAATAAATGCAATATCTTTATATCATTTTATAGAAAACCCTTTGAAGTTCTATAAAAAGCTGATGTTTGTGACAAATATTGTTATTTAGGTTGTTTTTCATATGATGAAATGCCAAATTTTCTTATTTTATGTTGTAAACACTGTCTACATTTCTGGTTGTTAGCAGCAGCAGACAGTAAACACACAGAAAAAGAATGAACTCTTTAGCATGTCGCATTAAAAAGTTATTCTTATTTTACTGAAGGGTGTGAAAATACATTTTTCATATACAGTAAATATTAATTTTTTGTTTTGCACATATAATAAATAGCAAGGGATTATATATGCACACAACCAAAGAAAATGCTGTGAATGGATTCATTTTTTAGAGTAGGACCTAAAATAAAAGATGGTGTATCATTTGTGGCTATCTGTGCTATCTGAGGCAGTCCACACTCAAGTTTCCCATATGTTTACAAAAGACAATTTTTTACCTTATTTTTCATTCGATGATTGTTGGATATGTGATGATAATAGAACAAAAAAAACCACTGCAGCCTTATTCCTGAGAGTGAGAGCTTTCATTTGATATAAGACTTACCCATGTTTGTCATACTTCAAAAAATATGAAATATGTGAATATTAAATCATTTAAAAAATTGTGTGTGTGTGTGTGGGGGGGGGGGGGGGTGATAGTGTAAATTAAGTGTAAATAACTTTCTTACAGTAAAACATATCTCAAAGTGATGCATATCTGCAGAAAGTAGAGAGTCTAAGCTTTCAAACAGTATCTCATATGTGGTACTGGGTCCTTGACAGACCATTAAATATTAAAGGAATATTTTCAAAATAAGATCATTTGTGACCCGGTACAGGGTCCACAGAGTCAAACAAGTTAAAACAAATGAATGTTGGCTGGGAGCAATGAGTAAAGTAATAATATTACCTTTAAAAGAATTAGCTAGTAATGAGTAATATATTATATTTTTTGAGCAAAATCCATGAATGGAAAATTATGAATGAGTTTACAACTACAGCTAGGGTCAGCTATCAATAGTGTAAACAGTTTTCTATATCTAATCCAAAATATATTGTTATTAGCATTGTTAGGCAATATGTTGCTTATATTTTAGTACTACTCTATACTGATACAATACACTTTGAACAGAAGAACCAGACATAATCTTCTTTTCCAACAGCAACACAATAGGAACAAAAGGAACATTTTGTGAATGACAGGTGTTTCAATTCTATAGGAAGATGTCCCATCACAGATTCCTGAAAAGCTGAAAGACACACAGCAAACATTTGACAGCAGTCAAATCTGTGGGTGGATGTATGGCTTGGTACAGAAAGGGTCTAAAAAGGGTTTTCTTCGTCAGAGGAGGGTCCAAATTATTAGTCAGGAACAAGACGGTTTCCTTGGAATCTGTGCCCATTTCCTATTTGACAGTGTAAAGAATGAGCTTTTCCTTACTGTGGCCATTTCCCCCTCATATCCTGAGACCACCCTTTCCATTCAGGCCTGTTACCGATTTAACTGTTTCAACAACCAGAACAGCCTACAAACAATAATCACAATCTATTCAGGTCACCAATATAATTAGCATATACATAGTTAGCATATAAATATATAGTTGGGCTGTCAATTGAAAAAAAAACAACATGAAATTATATATAAACTATAGTTTAATATAGCCTTGTATAATGTTTATTAATAAAACACAGTAATCACTAATATGTCATACAAAGATAAGTGTAAATAAAAAAACAATACTAAAGCGTTTCGTACAGATCATTAAAAGTCCCTTAAAAAAATTAGCCGTGGTTTTACTACAAAAAAAAAACATGGTTACTGTAGTAAAACCATGATAACCACAAAATAATTTTAAAAACTGTTGTTAAACCATGGTTATTGGGGTAAATCATGATTTTGCTGACTGTAATTAATACACAAAAAAAAACATGATTACTAAAATTTTACCACAATAAAGCCATGGCTCATTTTTGTAAGGAATTTCGTTTAGCTTTATTTTATTTTGTTTCATTTTCATTTTATTATATTAATATATTCAATTTGCTTTTACTTTTATATTTGTTTTTGTGTTCATTTTAGTACTTTTACTTTGAGCATTTCTCATTTTATGTGTTTATTTCTAAATAATATATCTATTTAAATTGATTTTAGTTAAGTTGTTTTAAGCAACACTATGTAGTTTTTTACCTTTAAATAATGTCTCTAAAATTATTTCAGTGATAGAATAACTTTTAACTGGACGAATTGTACTGTTGCTGCAACCTGAGCAGCCTCCTAGCTGCTACAAGCACACTCTGAAAGTGACGGTGGAGGGTAGGAAACACAGCCCCGCCCCTCCCCCTGCCTGCAAAAGAGTGTCTGATGTTGCGCTTTTCAACCACATGGGGGAGCTGTAAGTCATTTTTACATGGAAACTACATAGTGTTGCTTTAAGTCAAGATTTTTGTGCCTGAACTTAAACTTATTTTAGTCTATCGCTAAGGCAACATTTACATGAACTTTCATTTCCTTGAAGTTTTTCAGCTAATACTGAGGCTTATATTTAACTTGAACGTTTTTAATTTCTATAATGTTGAACATAAGTCTTTATGGGGCCGTTTAATCTATAATCTATCTTTAAATCAATGTATTTGGCCATTGCAAAATATCTTGCAGGTTTACTGCATTTCACATATTGTCTGAGCATTTTAAGATAGTGTGTCCTTAGTTGGCAGAAGATTGGTCAAGAAGTATCAAAATATCGAATATATCAAAATTGAGCACTCCTAGGGGACAATGTCATGCTCAATATGGCCGCTGTGGTGTACAGAAGTCCCGCCTTCACATTTTTTGTCAAATCAACATACAGTATATTTTTATGTTCCTTTTGTAAATAATATACAGGTCTAGTGCCAAAGAAATTTCTGGATGAACAATTACTTAAATTTTTTTGGCAAATGATTACGCAGAGTTAATAAACAAAATTATTGAAATAATAAAAAGAATAATTCATAATAAAAAATCTCTCCACCAGAGGTTTGGTAAATAAAACAGGCAAAGTGAGGCATGCTGTTGAAAACCATCTTTTATACAATGTCCCACACTAATGGTCAGTTGGATGGAGCTTTATAAAGTGGAAAGTTTAATGGAGTCGCCGGCAAGGCAATAGTGGGGACAGTTCAGCGTGCACAGATGGCTCTTTGTAACTCCTGACACCTGCCAGCTGCCTGCTCTTCAAAATGATGGTGATGGGGGGGAGAGGGGACAGCCTCTCTTCTAAGCTGACTACAGTGGCTGAGGTTGACCCCTTAACCCCTGGTGTCAGACAGGGCCAGCGAATGTTTTCTCTCCTCCCAGTGGGTCTCCAGCTCTTGTCTATGGCCTCTCACAATCCATGCAGTGTCCTGCATGGGAGTCTGCCTGTTTTGGCAGGCCTTTGTAAATGTGCCGGGGATTAGATGCCCTGTGTTTCTGACTTCATTATGAACTTGATTAATCAGTTCGGTTTAAAAGTAACATTGATACTGATACCAGCACAACACAAAACGTTGCATTTTGTATGCTTCAACGAATGGGTCCGATTCTGGATGATGATTGGTCAGTACAGCTTTCCAGATGTGCTATAAAACATTCAAGCTATACATTTCATCAGAACCAGTGTCATATACTTTTACAAAGCATCTCAAGAAGCTGGTAGAAACTTAAATCCTTTAAAAAGTATAAAGCACTTGAGGTTGGGCTATATTGTAAATACTGTATAGCTACGACTGAATTGGTTGCTTAGCAACACTCAAAATATAGCACAGCCTCTCACATATTTTTGCTTAAAGTTTCTCTTAAAATACACAAAGTATTTTAAACGTACATCCCTGCAGCACTTAATGCTCTTTTCATTGACCTCACATTCTTTTTATCTTTTTTTTTTTAAAGGAATTTCAGAAAACAGTCGGACTACTGAAAGTGAAACAGTGTTTAAGCTGTCAGATATGTCTGACACCTGTGATGGAGAAAGATGGATTGCATCGTGCAACGTAAATGAGATAATTGCACTAAATGGTACTAAATGTTTTCTTTGGCAAGTGTTTGCTTTTTGTTTTTAGATATTCGCTGAAGTTGGCAGTGGATTATTTTGAAAAGTAGAGCCGTTGTTTTGAAGAAAAATGCTGGAAATCAGTTACTGATTTTAAATTTGATTGACAGAAGAAGATAAAAATAAAGTATTATAACTGTAAGTAAATTATATTAAGATTATCAAACATTTTATGTGAAAAATACAAATAATCACATAATAAAAATCACTACAGTTAGTGATTATATGAGCAATTTCTGATGTGAAATGACATTTGCAGTCAATCTTGAGTGCATTTATTATCAACATATCCAACTTATTTTGTGCGAGACGCTAGAAAACAATGGGTCTCATTCATTAAGCATGCGCACGCAGACTACGCATAAATTTGTTCGTAAAATGTGCGTACAAATCATGATTCAACAAAAACATTCATACTAAAATTTATTTTACATTTATGCAAAAACGTAAGAACAACTTAGACCACACGTACGCAATAATCATGAACAATGAAAAAATATATACTATAGGGTTCTTTTTCCTTGTTCATGATTATTGCGCACGTGTTGTCTAAGTTGTTTTTACCTTGCAAACATTTAGAAGAAATTTTAGTGTGAAAGTTTTTTTTGAATCATGATTTGTAAGTTAAAATGTCCGTACGCACATTTTACAAACAAATTTGTGCTTATGCATGCTTAGTGAATGAGCCCCAATGTTGCGGGAGCCCCCACAAAACATGATTAAAAACCGGTATGGTAAATATTTACTACACCTGCCATGTATGACCCAGTGGGAGGATAAAATTAAGAAGCGTCCTGACACATCATATGAATATATATTTAATCATTTTGTGTTGTTGCTCGGGGATGAGGGGTCTTTGATTCGCAACTATAAATGCACAGAGGCATACCAGTATCTCTACAGTGGGACAGTCAGTCGAGTGTTTGTACATGAAAAAAAACAAGCAATTATATTTTTACCTTTTTCATGCGTTTGTTTGTTTAAAATGTCCCACCTGAGTTCTTATACACAGCAGTATCTTTCTCATTCAACACATTACGAGTTATTCGAACAAACCATAATAAACATATTAAACTATTACATTTATTCAGTATTGTTTTCGTTTTATGCTAAATATTATTATATCGCTAAGTATGCACAAATACATTAAGAACTACTATAAACATGAACTAATAAGCAGTTTATGTCATAAATATTATGTACTGTAAATGCTTTTTTAAAATAATATATAGTAAGAGAATAAATAAACTAGCTAATATCAGCATATGTTTATCAGAATAATATGTTGTTTTTGAACAATGATTGTATTCATTGTTTCCTGTCAGTTTCTATAAAAGGTTTTACTGGATGAATGTGTGGACACTGATAATGGGTGCACGTGCGCCACATACATATTCGACTCTTGTGAATGAAATGTTTTGTAGAGATTTACTGCATTTTTACCTGCTATTATGGCAACCCCTAACTGCATAAATTATGCTGGTCTTATAGTGGTTCACTGAAAGTCTTACACATAGAAGCTCAAACATGGCAGCGCCCACATTTACGTCAAAAATAAGGTGGATTGAGAAACCGTAATCCGTAATAATCGCACGTTTTTGCACAATTAACTTCGTAGGAATTCATATAAATTAGCCAACTCATAAACTCCCATTTCAATAAGCTGTTTTAAATATTTCAATATTATTGTAAGAAACATAAGGAACCTGCTATAATTTGATGTGTCTAAAAAAAAAATGATATTGTTGTGGCTGTCCACAACAACATCATTTACAAATGAAAAGGACAAGTGAGATAGTTTGGGTCTTCTCGGGTCCGTTCGGCAAAAACACCTTCATTTTAAATGACCTGAGTCTGGCGGTCACTAATATTATACCCGACCCGTGTCCGAGACACATGTGAAACTTTAAGACCAAACCCGCTTGTGTTTCAGGTCGGAGCTTTCCCAAACAAGAACACTCTGAGAAAGTACAGAACAATGTCTTTATAGCAGACTAAAACTACTTCGCTACTGTCCACCTTTGTTCAATGAAAAAAAAACTCTCTGGTTGCATATCTTAGACCTGAAGAACCGTCTTGGCACAACTCTTCATAAACAGCTCAAATTTCTACAAACACCTTTTCCTATTGACACATCAGACAGGATGAGATCCCAGAGGATGGGTTAGACCTCAGGAAGATCTTGAGTCTGTAAATACTGCCGACTTGAATTACATCTTCACTACATTGATGTTGGGAGGTGACTTCAGTCCAACAGCTGTCAGGGCCAAGCAAAAGGAAACAGTAAAATAGGGGCTACAGGCGTAAGATTACATCATTAAATCAGACAATGAGGGCAGAGTACTTCACAGCAACACTATATAGTCATTGTTATTTCGTAGGCCTATATAATTTTTATAAAGTAGTTATAAAGTTGTTTTAACCCATGGTTTGGTAAAATATGGACAAACCCATTGGGTTATAATGTTTCAGCATAGCTTTATTTATAACCCACAGTTACGTTTGTCCATATTTCACTCAACCATAAGTTAAAACAGCCCAGCATTTATTTATTAAAAACTAGGGTTACGCCCGTTTATGGATAGACAGTAAAATAAATAATTTACAAATGTAAAAAAACAACTTCATATTATGTAGTTTAAAGGTGCAATGTGTGCCTTTTAAATGGATCTCTTATATAACATACATAACTATATTATCACAGCTAGATGCCCACTTTGCACCTTTAATGCATAAATACATAAAAAATCTAGTACACCGTAAACATGTTCACATTCTTTAAATTTTAAGTAAAATCAAATTGACCAAATGTAAAATTTTAAGTTTGTCCTGTGGCGGCTACTATGTGTTTTGAAATTGGCAATTCGCAATCTCACCACTAGATGCCGCTAAACTTTACACACACACCACCTTTAAAACAAAAGACTGTCACACTACAAGTAAGGGAATAATGTAGAGGCAGCCAGTAGTTATCGGGAAATAAGCCCCGACAGTGTGATCAGGACCCGATGCGAAGCGCGATAACTACAGGCTGCCTCTACATTATCCCGCTTATTACACGGCAACGTGCCACATAAGAAAAAAACTGGACATGAATATGAATTTGAAACATTTTATTGGCATATTTGTTTTAAATTAACATTTTTATGCTTCCCTGAAACTTTGCACAGATGCATAAAATGATCGTAATACCTTATTAAGATCCTCCGCTTCATACTTGTCTGTCTCCATTTTTTCTCTTTTAGCCAGTCTTTGAGAAGTTTTAATGCCCATTCTGTATTTTTTTGTGTGTTGGCTTCGTAGCTGTCATGCTCTATTTTGTCAAGTTCAGTCTCAGTAAGCTCTCTGTGTCTTGTCGTTGTTTGTTCTTCTATCCACTGTTTAAATTTTTTGTTTTTTCCGTACTTTTTCCGTTTATGTCAAAATTTTAAAATCTTAATGGTGGTTGTCCAGTGTTTGTCACAAGATGGCGCCAAACAGTAATCTTTATTGGCGCGGAGCAATTTTAATCGTACAAGTAGTACCGGCTATGCGTTATTATTTGAAAAGACCGAACCTGCAAATGTCTCAACTGACCAATCAGAATCAAGCATTCCAGAGAGCCGTGTAATAAAATAAATTTAAAAATAAAACAAATTGTAACTGGACATGTTAGAAGCTCTATCCCATGGACACACACGTGAATAATCTACCACATTACCAATACGGTACATACCAATTTGAACCCTAAACTGTCACACCACACAGCCTTAAATCGGAACATCTGTGTGAACCTGTAATAAAATGTACAATGATAAAAGTTTTATTTCACTATAATCTGTCACACCCCTGGGGCGGACCCGAATATGCTAAAGGGTCACGTCCCTCTTAACTCTTCCACCTCGAGGAGTTTCCCAAGACCACCCCAATGACCAGACAGACGAGTATACTATAATTAAAACAAACTTTATTAAATATTTAAAAAGGGAAAAGGGGGAAGGGAAAAAGGGAACTTTAAAATTAATGTGGCTCTCCTTTGCCTCCAGGGCCACTTGGGGAAATGACTGGGGCCGGGGCTCTGGCCCAGCAGTCCGTGGCGCGCTCCGCTTCTCCTGGAGGCAGAATCGAACACAGTCAGGCCAGGGCGAACACTCCACTGATGCCCACAGCACTGGGGGATCCTCGTTCCCACACAGGGCCTCACTGGTTCAGGTAGGTAGTTGCCACAAGCACCGAACAGGTTATTCCACAGGTTGCGTTGCTCACAGTGCCGGGGGATCCTCGTTCCCACACAGAGCTTCACTGGTTCAGGTAGGTAGTTGCTACAAGCACAGAACAGATTATTCCACAGGTTGCGTTACTCACAGTGCCGGGGGATCCTCGTTCCCACACGGAGCTTCACTGGTTCAGGTAGGTGGTTGCTACAAGCACAGAACAGATTATTCCACAGGTTGCGTTGCTCACAGTGCCGGGGGATCCTCGTTCCCACACGGAGCTTCACTGGTTCAGGTAGGTGGTTGCTACAAGCACAGAACAGATTATTCCACAGGTTGCGTTACTCACAGTGCCGGGGGATCCTCGTTCCCACACGGAGCTTCACTGGTTCAGGTAGGTAGTTGCTACAAGCACAGAACAGATTATTCCACAGGTTGCGTTGCTCACAGTGCCGGGGGATCCTCGTTCCCACACGGAGCTTCACTGGTTCAGGTAGGTGGTTGCTACAAGCACAGAACAGATTATTCCACAGGTTGCGTTACTCACAGTGCCGGGGGATCCTCGTTCCCACACGGAGCTTCACTGGTTCAGGTAGGTAGTTGCTACAAGCACAGAACAGATTATTCCACAGGTTGCGTTACTCACAGTGCCGGGGGATCCTCGTTCCCACACAGAGCTTCACTGGTTCAGGTAGGTAGTTGCTGCAAGCACAGAACAGATTATTCCACAGGTTGCGTTACTCACGGTGCCGGGGGATCCTCGTTCCCACACAGAGCTTCACTGGTTCAGGTAGGTAGTTGCCACAAGCACCGAACAGGTTATTCCACAGGTTGCGTTGCTCACAGTGCCGGGGGATCCTCGTTCCCACACGGAGCTTCACTGGTTCAGGTAGGTGGTTGCTACAAGCACAGAACAGATTATTCCACAGGTTGCGTTACTCACAGTGCCGGGGGATCCTCGTTCCCACACGGAGCTTCACTGGTTCAGGTAGGTAGTTGCTACAAGCACAGAACAGATTATTCCACAGGTTGCGTTACTCACAGTGCCGGGGGATCCTCGTTCCCACACAGAGCTTCACTGGTTCAGGTAGGTAGTTGCTGCAAGCACAGAACAGATTATTCCACAGGTTGCGTTACTCACGGTGCCGGGGGATCCTCGTTCCCACACAGAGCTTCACTGGTTCAGGTAGGTAGTTGCTACAAGCACAGAACAGATCATTCCACAGGTTGCGTTACTCACGGTGCCGGGGGATCCTCGTTCCCACACAGAGCTTCACTGGTTCAGGTAGGTAGTTGCTATAAGCACAGAACAGATTATTCCACAGGTTGCGTTACTCACGGTGCCGGGGGATCCTCGTTCCCACACAGAGCTTCACTGGTTCAGGTAGGTAGTTGCTATAAGCACAGCACAGATTATTCCACAGGTTGCGTTACTCACGGTGCCGGGGGATCCTCGTTCCCACACAGAGCTTCACTGGTTCAGGTAGGTAGTCGCTATAAGTACAGAACAGATTATTCCACAGGTTGCGTCACTCACGGTGCCGGGGGATCCTCGTTCCCACACAGAGCTTCACTGGTTCGGGTAGGTAGTTGCTATAAGCACAGAACAGATTATTCCACAGGTTGCGTTACTCACGGTGCCGGGGGATCCTCGTTCCCACACAGAGCTTCACTGGTTCAGGTAGGTAGTTGCTGTAAGCACAGCACAGATTATTCCACAGGTTGCGTTACTCACGGTGCCGGGGATCCTCGTTCCCACACAGAGCTTCACTGGTTCAGGTAGGTAGTCGCTATAAGTACAGAACAGATTATTCCACAGGTTGCGTTACTCACGGTGCCGGGGGATCCTCGTTCCCACACAGAGCTTCACTGGTTCGGGTAGGTAGTTGCTATAAGCACAGAACAGGGTATTTCACAGGCTGCGTTACTCACAGAGCCAGGGGATCCTCGTTCCCACACAGAGCTTCACTGGCTTCGCTACAGTGTATAGACGAAGCTCTTGTTGTCACACCCCGGGCACAAGGCTTGATTTTCTCTCTTTCCCTCTAGGACTCAGGCCACAACAGATGTCATCATCTCGTGTCTCGTCAGAGGCTGGGCAGTTTGAACGCTACAAGCACAGCATACACACCGCAAGTCAAGCGTAAACACCATCAATCAGTGAAACTCACCCACAGCACTCTTATACCACGTCACGTGAATTTTAGATCGTCCTTGCCACCTGACCACGACGACCCCGAGAGACTGGTTGGGCAACAACTGGATCACAATTGAGGGAGAGATGTGTGGTATTCACAGGCCCGGCGTGTCGGTTATCACTTCCCTGGCTCACCTGCACTTCCTCTTTCCCACAGGGCCACTGGCTTACTGGCGGACGGTGCTTTGTCCGTGCTTCCGGTCGACCCGCGGCTCACCCACGCTCTCCTCTCCAGTGGGGCCAGGGACCTCACGAAACACAATAACACACACCAGGATAACTCTTCATACAAGTCATGTACAGAGAAGTATCACGGCGGTTACTCACGCTTGGTTGCCAATAACCTCTGTTCCCTGTGCTCTCGATGGCTCTGTGTCCACTCTTCCTCACGTAGACTCCACAATATTCCTTCGTCCGCTGACTGTCTCTTACTCTCTTCCCCAGGAGAGCGATCCGACCAGCGTGGTCCGTCTGCAAAGCAGCAACACAACGTACACAACGTATACCACAAGCACCCCGTTTAATGTCTGCAAAGGTGTCTTTATACCCTGACTCTTCTCCTCGTCAGCCTATTAGCAACCGCTGTGTTAATTTGCCCCACCTGAGCGTGATCAGACTTAATTTGACTTCGGGGAAACCCCGGAAATGAAATGTGGAAGCCGGGTTCCGCCCGTCGTCCAAATAAAATGTGGAAGCCGGGTTCCGCCCGTCGTTTATACAAAACGTCACCTGGTGACAAAAGTCTTTCAGCTCCTAAAATGTTAACCTATTATGAGCTTTCGTAGATAATCACATCACACAATAGTCTAAAGTAAAAGCGGTGACTAATGGACGGCTGTCAGTTTCTTTGGCTTCTCTCAGAAAGGGGAACGCTTCATCATAGGGTTCCTATAGTACTGCGCTGTATTACCAGGGCCAGCTGGTGTGCTGCATCCTCTTCTGCAGATCCCATCATCTTCTCACTGTGGGTCAGTGTAAATGAGTTCTCCAAGAGGTCAAAGGTAACGCTCCTCTTCCCAGGAGTCCACCCATCCAGAACAACATTCCCTTAAAACAGGAAGGGAGGGCATTGTGCATATGTTGCGCTCACTCATAGGGGCACAGAACCGTTAGGCTGTGACACAGTTTAGGAATGGTGAGGTGTATTAAACTATACCTTTTAGGGAAGCTGAAATGTGCCAGATTATTATTGTGGAGGTTCAACTGGTGTGGCTATATTGGTTAAACCAGAAAGTATACCCGAAAACCAGGTGTTGTTTGGAGAGTGGGTGGCCAATGTCCAGTCCTGATAGTGCGAGCATCTGTAGACATTTTGTTCCACATACTGGCCTACATCATCAGCTGGATATGTTTCAGAGCATTGTGTAGCAGTGTGAAAGGTTGTATATCTCATAATTCACTGTAAGTTGCTTTGGATTTGATTATTTGCCGATGTAAATTTTCTTAAAATGGCAAAATATCGAACGCTTTATCAGACAATAAAATATAAAGTATTTGTAGCCTTTTCATACTTTATTCCTAGTTCCAGAGAAGATGGACAAGCTTGGTTTCAGCTTTAAACAGCACACGCCGACTCCATCTCAGCATCCTAACAGCTCAGACATTGAAGTCATTTCTATTGTGAAGTGACAACAGGTGTAAAGCAGGTGCTCGTGTTTGCAGCCCGCTGCTCAAAAATAAATGAGTGTCTCCATTGCTTAACTGCTGTTTTGTGGTTATAAGTTTTAGAAACAGACAAGGAGGGAAAGTGTGATCCATTTGTTACCCAATCATCCACTCAGTATGCAAGGAAAGTAGAGAAACATTTCATTTAAATCTTGTAATGGTGGTTTCTATTGCATGCGGTTAACTGTTTAATAATTGATTTCTAATAGAGAAATGCAAGCACTCGCTTGACCGCAGGTCAGGGAAGATCAGTAACCCCAGTCCACTTACTGTTCACACGGCACTTTGGTCCCAAAACATTTCCGTAAAATTGGCAGAGAGGCTTCTGTGTGAACACAAACACATCCCCCGTAAACCAGGGATGGGCAACTTCTGTCCTGGAGGGCCGGTGTCCTGCAGAGTTTAGCGCCAACCATAATAAACCACACCTGAAGCAGCCAAATAAGGTCTTACTAGGCATACTAGAAACTTTTAGGCAGGTGTGCTGAGGCAAGTTGGAGCTAAACGCTGAAGGACCGAAGTTGCCCATCCCAAAAAAGAGGACCTATAACATTCCCGGAAAGCATTCTGTGTGAACAAGAAGCAGCACCAATGCTGTAAGATGCCTGCTGAAGTGAGGACGTGCATTCTCACAACCAGAAGTTATGGTTCAGCTCTTTGACACAGGGATTAAACGCAGATCAACATTCACATCTAGAAATGCCTGCAAACTGGATTGAAGCAGAGATCAGGGAGCTCATCACTATCCGCGCTGAAGCTGAGATTAGTCATTAGCATGACAGAACAGCGCATCACGCACTCCTTATGATCTTGTCATAAGCAAAAATGCAGACGTGTGGTTTCTCGAGAGAGGATAATATAATAATAGCAAACTAGCAAACCCTGGTTATGTTTACATGCACAAAATTGTGTCAATTTTGTACGATTGAAGGTTACGACGATACAGTTTACATGCACCCTTAAGATTGCAATCTGATTAAAATGTTCGTTTACATGTACATTTTATAGAATCTGAATCGAACATCTGCGCAAGCACACAGCCAGGGTTACCAGATTCACGTATCAGAACCATCCCAAATGGACATTCATAACTAGCCCAAAAGCATCCCAATGACTATTCACAGCCCAGATACCAATAACTAATGAACAAAATACTTTCATCTTCAACCCGCTGAAAAAAACATCTGGTGGAAACTGTTTAAACAGTAGCTCAAATCTAAACGCAAAAAAGCAGAGGATTTGGCAACGCCTCGCCGCGGACAGCATCTCGCGTCGAGTTCAGGCTTTATCTCTGGATTTAAGTCAAAACGGAGTTGGAGAAAGTTGTTCTTAAGAAGTTTTCGATATAGGTAATGAAAACACATGTTTCAAAAGTCACACCGCTATTTTATTGCTTTAAGTAGCCTAATGTTTCAAAAGTACACATAAACGCGGCAGAATGTACATCGCGTAACCCCAGTAACCTTACCTTAATAATGCGTGAGACTACTGCCTTGCTATTGCGTGTTTCTGTGACAAGAATCATGTGATATAAGAGTTTAATATAAGGCATGAGGCTTGTGCGACTTCCTGCGGCGCCGGCAGAACTGACAGGCGGATGACGTTAAAGTGCCGCGAGAGCGAGACAAAATTACACTTCGTATGATTTCTCGCGGTACTTTGACGTCATCCGGCTGTCGGTTCTTGCAGCACCGCATGAAGTCGAACAAGCTCTGAACTTGAGCACAAATGTTCTGCGCATGTGCACACTGTATTTTTGCATCCGATTGAGAAAATACTACGATTCACGCGTTTACATGCGTACTTTTCTCCTGCGGATCGGAGTACACCACCCCCTTCAATACGATCCAAATTTGCATCCGATCGTCCTCAATCTTATAGATTAAGGTGTTTACATAAAGCCTTTTCAATACTATTGAGCCAACAATACGATTACAAACGGATTATTTGGTTGCATGTAAACGTACCTACTGTGGAAAAAACCTACCAAGACTTTAAAGGAAAACACCACCGTTTTTCAATATTTTACTATGTTCTTACCTCAACTTAGACGAATTAATACATACCTATCTTTTTTCAATGCGTGCACTTAATCTTTGTACAGAGCCTCGTGAATGTTGTTAGCATTTAGCCTAGCCCCATTCATTCCTATGGCTCCAACTAAAGTTTTATTTTATGCCACCATACATACTCGTATAACTACTCATGTAACAGTCTTTAAATAGGGAAAACATGGAAGTGTTTGGTGGCTTTTAAATTCATCCCTGTTTGGATCCTAAGGAATGAATGGGGCTAGGCTAAATGCTAACACATTCACGACGCACTGCACAAAGATTAAAAGCACACGTATTGAAAAAAGATAGAGATGTGGAAGAGCATAGTAAAATATAATAAAAAAAACGGTGGTGTTGTCCTTTAAATATGCCTTTACGGGATCTTTACAGTATGTGTGTGAATGCACACAGATTCTGGAAAATCATTGGCAGTGTGAATAAACCAAAAATTGAACGATCCCAGACAAATCCCGGATGCTTTTTCTGTGTATTTTCCGTAATCTCTGTGTGAAAAGGGCTGACAGTAGTATAGTTTAAAAATGCAATCTAATGACGGAAGATTGAAGACTAATCTCTGCAATAATTCTGTACAAAATTTTGGGTTATGTGGTTGAGTAAAACCTGGACCAACCCGAAACTTGGGTTCGAAAATTTGACCCAATGTACTGAAACAACTCATCTTCACTGTAAAGCTTGAATCAACTTAAAAAAAAATACTTCAATTGGTAACACCTACAATTTTTAACTTATATAATTAAGTGAAAATTTTAAGTTAAAAAAACTTACTTTTTTTGTTTGAAGTGATTGTTTAAGTTGATTTAACCTTTACAGTGAAGGTGGGTTGTTTCAGTACATTGTTGGGTTTTACAAGGTTTATTTTAAAGCGTTTGACATTATTCTGGTCCTTCCTTCAATTCAAGTCTATAATGATTTTTCTTTATTGAGATAAAAAGCATTAGAATGCATAGAAATGTAAGTGGATCATTGTTTGTATTAAACAAAATTAATAACATTATATTTAAAAATAAATTGAAATGCATTTAGTCATCTGTTCCTCCGTTTAAGACTCTGGTATAGCTTGACTGATGGATTTACATAACATTGCTATGCCAAAAGCACTTTTAAACCCAGGGAGTACACTGGGGATTTGTGTGGAGGTTCATTCAGCTTTATTTATACAGTAAAACTAGTGGATGATTTTGCCAGTGGCAAATATAGAGGGGTTATTACTGTCACTATAAATTGTATTATTGCTATACAGTACCTTTCAGAAAAGTAAACATTTTGTATATACAAGGGTAAATAAGAAAGCCAAAATATATTGTGGTAAAGCTTAGGTCCTTAAATTAAAATTAATTAGAACTTTTATCATTATTATTTACATGATGGAAAGAAAATGAACAGGATGTCAACAGAGCTAAAGTGAGTCATTGGTAACTTGATTTGTCTAATGTTATATTATTATGTCAAAGTAAAATGTCTACCACAATGTTTAACTTGAGACAAATCAACTAAAATCCTAGAACAATCTATGGCTGATATATAATAATGTTTATGGCTTTGAATTTCCTGGGGGGACATTTGGATCCCACAATGTGAAACCCTGCTTATTATTTTATCCAATATTAATGTCAATCCGTATATGACAGGATCATACCCAAAATATTGTTGAGTGAATGAAAGCGGAGTAACTGCGCCCTCGTGTGGTTGCGAGAGTTTACGCAGAGGAACTTCACACGGTCGTTTAACTTTTTTCAATCAACCACAACAAACACAAAAACACGAACTTCAGACAATATCTTAGTTTGATTTCTTTGCTGGATTAAAATAAGACCACAACACTAAAATACTTTTTCAACTTACTTTACCAGTAAAGAGTTGCTATAAATTATAATAAATTATATAAAAAAAATACATTTAATTATAAAAATAAAAAGTTATTTTAAGTATATATCAAGAAAGCCCTACTGAAAAATCCATCAAAGACCAGCATAAGCTGGTAGCTGGTTTTAGCAGTCTTCCAGCTTGACCAGCAAAGTCCAGCATGACCAGCTTAAAAAGTGAGTCCAGTACAGACCAGCTTGCTACACCAGCAATACCAGCTAAAATCAAACCTGGAAGACCAGCTAAAACAAGCTCACTAGCTTATGCTGGTATGAGCTGGATTTTTCAGTATAGGGAGCTGAAATGAATTGAAATTTCAAATTAATTAAACTTAAAAATATGAGTGCAACAAGGTGCAATAAGTGCAATTTTTCAGTGTAGCTCTGTTAGATGTGATACCTACTTCAACTGCTATACAAAAAGCTTTAATAAGCCAATAGAAGTAAACTATACTGTACAATCATGCTTGGTGTCAATCTAATGAACAATTATTCAGAAATAGCCAGAAACTGCATCCACTATCTGCTGGTTGTACACACCTTCCTTCTCATAAGTTGGTATATCATTTACTTACAATGCAAACTTTTGAAAAGCTACCTGAAGATGATGAGATCCAGTTACATAACACAAACCGCCAGCCGCCAGACATCAGCCACCTTGGTTTTGGACGAAACAAACAGTGACTACTCAATGGAAAGCTGAATCCTTTGTATTAAAACTTTCACAAGTGTCTCTTTACCAAAGAGTAGGTTGGCGTGTCCATTGTGGTCCATACACACCTATCAGGTGGCACAGCAGCAGTCTCGCATGAAGGTCGCCCCCACACCTGTTACCTGCTGTTTTTCTATTGACCTCCACGTGGCATCTGCTACAACACGATAGTTGCCATTCACTAGCAGTGAAAGGTGAGATGACGGACTTGGGTCATTATGGTATAGTAAAAACACTCTGCTCCGCCCCTCTCATTGCTGCATCATTTGATAACAAGAGATGAGGCATAATGACTTCAACAGGATGGTTTTCAAATAAATGTTTTTTAAGGTTTTAGTTATGACTGAACTAATAAGTCATATATAAAGGAGTAGTTCACTTAAAGAAGGGGCCCATTGACTTACCATAGTATTTTTTTCCTACTATAAAAAGACAATGGACCCCATCTTTAAAGTGGACCACTCCTTTAATATTAGAGGGAGCAACTTAAACCCATTTACTGGCACAGCCCATTATCAAATTAATATAACTCTGGCATTTTTTTGGTCTAGAAGGCTTGGTCTTGTTTTAAAGAGAGTTTTCAAAATGTTTTTGACGGAAGAGTTTAAAATGTTAAATAAAACTTTTTACATTTAATGTTATAAATTAAAAATAATGGAATAATATATATAATATATAAATTATATATAAAAAGAGGTTTGTGTTGCAATTTTAGTGGCCCCTATGTGTCATCAGCATACTCTTAAATATTTAATACATTCGAAAATATTTTAGAAATTAATAAATTACTGTTACTGCATATTAATACTGCTAAAAGGTTTTGAAATATTAAATACATTTTTAGGCCTTTTCAACGATATTTACTTTGTAGTGAAAGATAAAAAATGTACATGCAAAATATTGAAGTAAACTCATCCATTATGTTGGACAAATTTCATCACAAGTTGAAAAAGTATGTGTTAATTTTTTACAAAATTTTTGTGTTATACTATTTAACACATCATGTGTCATTTTGTGTCGATTTTGTGTTAAAATTAATAGAAATGACAACACAAGCTGAGCAAAGCTGCGTTTACACCACCCGTGTTTCAGGCGTCAAAATCGCGTCTATCGCGCCTAGTTTGCCGCTTGAACAGTTTGAATGCATTCGCTCGTCTAGAGCGAAGTAGATGCGCGGAAAAAGCAAGCATTTGACACGCATCAGAGGCAAAATCTGCTTTTTGTGGGAGGGGCAAGTGCTATGCGGTTGCCTGTTTGCAAGATGGCTGATGTTGATCGTGCATTTATCAAGAGAGTTACCGGTTTGTATTAAGTCACCTTACTATAAGGGGAAAATAAACAGCGCGGGTTGATAAACGTCACGTGACTCAAAAGTGAAGAGTGTATTACAACTGACACTCTCCAAGCGAGGTCCTTTTTATTTCCGTCTCAATAGAAATAAGAACTTGTGTCGTATAGCTCCGGGTGACTGCTCACGGACAATATCAAGCCTTCATGCTGAATGAGTGACTTCGGGCGGGGCTGCCGCCACAGTAGCAAGCAGGCTCATGATTGGTTAACGCAGCTCGAAAAAGTTCAAATTTTTCAACTTGGGCGTCAGATGCAAATTCATATCAAATGCGAAATGCACAAAAAGCACAATTCGCGCGTACCGTGCCAGACGCTCAATTCACGCGAACCAGCGAACGAGGTGGAATTGCTTCGACCGCTTCGCGCCAAACACCTCATCCGCGCTGCGAGACTTCCAGGCGCGCATCAACGTGTCTTCACATCGACTTAACATCGAAATCACTTGCGCTTCACGCCTCTACCGCGGCTGGTGTAAACGCAGCATAAGGGTAACATACACAAAAATGTTTTTCCAATAATAACACTGATTGTTTTGTTTTAACACATCCGTTTGTAGTGTGTAATTATATAACAATGTGTGTGCGTGTTGGTGTGTGACAAATACAATCTTGAATCTAGAATGATCAAAAGAGCTAGACAATTATTAAACTTTATTTATAACTATTTTAAACAATACAAAATTTTATACCATAAAAAAGTACCCATCTAAAAATAAAAAATAGTTACAAAACAAACAAAACCTTAATGCAACATAGAAAACATTGAATGGGGTTGTCATAAAAGCAGTAAAAAAAATGAATATCAAAATTCAAGGCTTTGGAACTTATTTGGATTTTTTGGGTGTTTTTGCCATTCCTTTTTTCTGAGGTGTAGATATCTCTTTGTTGCATAAATCACAGACCCAGCAACCTGTCGCAAAAACAAAGAGAAACGTTTAAAACGTGACTTACAGTCCGGAAAATAAGTATTTGACACATCAGCAAGGGGATTTCTAAGTGGGCTATTGACACCAGTTGTAGCCATCAAGCCAAATATTGAATTCATACAAAGAAATCAGATTATTTAAGTATACAAGTTGAGTCATAATAAATAAAGTGAAATGGCACAGGGAATAATTATTGAACACATGAACAGAACAAGGTGCAAAATGGCATAGAAAGCCAGATCATCACCTGAAATCTGTCAGTATTGAGAGAGAAACCCTACCCCCTATCAGTACTAATTTACATCAGTTGCTTTAGTCCTAATTGATGGCCTATAAAGGCTTCTCATTACCCAGGAGGCACACAGGAAAGACTTCATGATGGGTAAAAGCAAAGAACTCTCTCAAGATCTTCGTAATCTTATCGTAAAAAAAGCATTTTGATGGGAATGGTTATAGGCGCATTTCCAGTATGCTGAATGTTCCTGTGAGCACTGTGGGGGCCATTATCTGGAAATGGAAAGAGCATCACTTCACCATAAACCGGCCACAATCAGATTCTCCACGTGAGTTTTCCAAGAGCCAAGAACCACTTGGGCAGAACTTCAGGAAGACCTTGCATCAGCAGGTACTGTTGTTTCAAAGAAAACTATAAGCAATGCACTGATGGCATCCATGCATGCTCACCACGCAAGACTCCACTGCTGAACAAAAAGCATGTTGAGGCTCGGTTAAAGTTTGCGAAAGAGCATTTGGAGAAGCCTGTGGATTATTGGGAGACTATAGTATGGTCAGATGAAAGCAAAACTTTTTTTTGCTAGAAGCCGTAATCACCAAAAAGTCTTTTCTACAAAGTATTAAATAAAGTGGGTTCAATACTTAATCCCCTGTGTCATTTCACTTTATTTATTATGACTCAACTTGTACACTTAAATGTTCTGATTTCTTTTATGAATTCAATATTTGGCTTGATGGCTACATCTGGTGGAAATTTTGTGTCAATAGCCCACTTAGAAATCCCCTTACTGATAAAAATGCTGATGTGTCAAATACTTATTTTCCCCACTGTATCTGGTCATTGTTAAACCAGAGAAAACAAAAGGCTGTGCGTACAAAAACATTGTCGGATGATAAATTATGTTGATTTATGACTTGATGGACTCACCTAGAGGAATGGAGTCCATGCCCACACAGAAAGTGTGGAAACCTCGGTCACATTTATCACAGAACATCATCTCCTCCTCGTGGTGCGGCTGCTCGCAGACGGTGCACGTCTTGCACTCCATACATTGCCATGGGTACATCTTTATCTGGGACACCAACCCCGGGCTCATATCCAGACAGGACGGGTGACCTGTACATAAAGCAAGGCTTTTGCTACAAATCAACACGTTTTTTTCAATACCACGACTTCCAGGATTCAGGCACTTAGGAAAACTACTTGAGATATAACAACAAATCGTCTTCAATCATTTTAAGACAATGGTGACTTTGACCTTGTGGCCTCAGCAGTTACCAATCATCATGAGTGCTGTTCATATCTCTACATATAGAATACAATAAAGAAACACATGCTAAATACTAAAGAGTGATTTGATTTGGGGTTATTGTTTTTGAAAATGTTGACTTACCGCTGTTTTGGCACTGGGAGCAGTGGATGAGGGCTTCTGGTTTGCCTCTCTTGTTGGCCTCCTTACCCTTCTGACATATGCCACATATAGCATTGGGAATGACCTTAGGCTGCAACGGCAGAGCAATGCTATAAACGCCATGGCGACCAAGGTCATGTGATATTATACTCGAATTAAACACAATAGGATTTTTAAAGATACATTTACAGGTATATATTTGTCAAATACCCCAGTTAGGACCAAATCTATTATTAAGGACAAACATTTTATCAATGTAAAAATCGGTAACACATATTTATTAACATTAGTTAATGTAACTAAGGCCTAGTCCTGGCTTGATCTAAACCCCACCCTGTCCGGGATACCACCCCATAGAAAATGTTAACAAATACAAACTTATTGTAAAGTGTTACCAAGAAATCAAGAAAAAATCCTGATTCAAAATCAGTAACACTTTATTTTGATAGTCCACTTTCGACATTTGACTAATTATAAGTAACTTTCCAACTACATATCAACTACCAATCTTTAGAGAATTAGTAGACTGTCTGCTTAATATCTACTTACACTTTATTGTGATGATATCTCAACAGACATTTAACTGACTATAAGTATCTTTTCAGGTGCATGTCATCTTATTCCACTAACCCAAACCTCTTCCCTAACCCTAACCCTTACACTCTACTAATACTCTAATGACAGTTAGTTGACGTATAGTTGCAAATTATTGAAAGGTAGTTGGCATGTAGTTGCAAAGTTATTTATAGTTAGTAAAATGTCTAAAGTGGACTATCAAAATAAAGTGTAACCTCAAAATCAATGTCTATTATGTAAACTTTTTTTGTGCGTGAATACAATTTTACTTGCCAATTTCAGATCCAAAATGTTACTAATATTATTTATGCCAGTTATTTGGTTGGAGAAACAAAGGAAAACAAACAAACAAACAAAAATAAGCACAAAATAAAACAAACTGCAGAGACCCATAAAACTTAAATGAATGTTCCACTTTCATTTAAAGTTCTGATAATTTACTCTAATTTTACCTTATATAAGATGTTTATGTCTTTCTTTCTTTCTTCAGTTGAGAAGAAATTAAGTTTGAGGAAAACATTCCAGGATTTTTCTCCATATAGTGGACCTCAACAGTTTACAGTTTCAAAGGACTCTAAACGATCCAAACTGAGGCATAAGGTCTTATCTAGCAAAACAATCATCACTTAAAAATATTAAAAAATGATGTACTACTTTCAAACCACAACTACTCGTCTTGCACTAGCCATGTGACATGCCAGCACAACCTTACGACGCAATCATGTCGAAAGGTGACGCATGACGTATGCAAAACTACGGCTCCAGTGTTTACAAGTGTGGAGAAAGAGGAGCGTTCAGACGTTGTTGTATGTGTGATTCTAATAAGTGTCTTTGTGTCAGTTTATTGTTTAAATGGTCCACAATTTAGATTGTTGACGTGATTACGTAATACATAAGGTCCCACGCCTAGTGCAAGACGAGAAGTAGGGGTGCTCCGATCAATGCCGATATCCACTAAAAATACATGGCCGATCACTATTATGAATTGGACGGCCAATCTTATTCACAGCTTTTTCATGCACTACGGCTTTTGATCAGTAAGTCCTTATCAATCTGAAATCACTGTTAGTTTGACTCGTTTATAACATGCATTTGAAAAAGCAACACTTGTCAAACATAATCATTATACATATTCTTTATTATCATTAAAATACCTGAAAAGGTTTGAAGAACAGCAATATAAATATATCCTTAAGACATTTCCTGGAGCTGCGTGTCATCATAGCTGCGTGTGTATTGTTCTTCATCTACAGCACATATTAAGTTTCTGCACAAGAGCGCCCACTTGCTTTTGGATGTAGTGGCATTTCACCGTAATTCATTGAGAAGCATAGCAAGCATCATCGGCCGATCGATCGGCGCATCCCTAACAAGAAGTTTAAAAGTACTTTTTTTACAAAAATGACAACCGTTTCGCTAAATAAGACTCTTATGCCTCAGTCGGATCGTTTAGAGCCTTTGAAACTACACTGAAACTGTAAACCATTGAGGTCCAATAAAATCCACTGTATGGAGAAAAAACCTGGAATATTTTCCTAAAAAAAAAAAAAAAAAAAAAAAAAAAAAATTAATTTCTTCTCAACATAAGAAAGAAGGACATAAACACCTTGGATGATATGGGGTTAAGTAAACTATCAGTATTTTTTCATGAAAGTGGAGTAATCCTTTAAAGGGATTTTTCTCGTTTTGGAATCCATTCAGCCGATCTCCGGGTTTGACGCTAGCACTTTCAGCATAGCTTAGCATAATCCATTGAATCTGATTAGACCACTTGCATCAAGCTTAAAAATAACCAGAGATTTTCAATATTTTTCCTATTTAAAACTTGACTCTTCTGTAGTTACATCGTGTACTAAGACTGACAGAAAATTAAAAGCTATTGAAAGTTACCAAGGGGACTATTTTCAGGCAGTGCAAAATATTATCTATCTGCCTAGAAAATCATGACTTTTAATTTTCCTTGTCTTAGTACACGATGTAAAATAGGAAAAATATCCAAACTCTTTGGGTTTTTTTGTGGGATGCTAACGGTCTAATCAGATTCAATGGATTATGCTAAGCTATGCTAAAAGTGGTACAACCAGACCGGGAGATCAGCTGAATGAATTCCAAAAAGGTAAAAATCAAATGTATAACTCTAGGTGAGCTGGAAAATGAGCATTTTTTCAAAAAAAAGTGGAGTGCCCCTTTAAACGTGACCCCGTCTGTGAAACCTAGATTGAAGTCTCATAATCTGATGATGAGATTAGGAGCATCAAAGTTTGATTTCAATCTTTCACATGATAGATTGTAGAAAAATGTAAATCACTGAAATGACTTTAACTGGGTTTTCACAGACTAGGTCACAAATGTACAAGACCAGCACTTCACCCAGTATTCAGTATAGACACTTTCAATCAGTGCTCATCCATTAAGAAATCGCTTTACAATCTAATTTCTTTAAAACCTCTTTATTCAAATGTATAACTGTGACGGTTAATCTATATACTGACATGTCAAAGGCTCTACTATAAAAACCATTATACTGAAAAACAACAAAGGCTTATGGAAAGTTGATGGCCAGGCTTCACGATCAGATGTTAGTCAAGCTCACCGTTAACAAAAGGACAAAAGCCTTCAGTCTGTCACAGTAGTATAGGTATCGGCTATACTATCGGTATCACATCGATAAAAAACACATAACAGAATCCAGAACATTTTGTGTTAAACACTTTTAACAATTGGGGGAAATAAACAAGCCAACAACATACTGTACAATGAGAGGATCAACAGAAGCTGGACCTACCGCGCTCTCAATAAATTAATGGTTTCAAACATACAATGATTTATTGTGACTAAAACACACATTTGAATTAGATCCAGTAATAAAGTCTAACCAATGTATCCAGATTTCACAAATACATCTGTTGATGATGATATGGCCGTATTCAACATTTTGTAAGAGCCTTTAATAAATAAAATAATTCTGCATCTATATATCTTGATAATACCAGCCACTGAAGAAATCTACATATTTTTGTATATTTTTGTATTTGTAGGAAAACCTTATAAACTTATTACACCTGTTTTAACTTTCCAAAGGAGAAAAATGTAACACTAGTTTGCTTACTAAATATATAGCAGTATTGTGGGACACATCATTTCATGCAATACTTTACTTCAAGATCTGCACAGTATGCATACTGCAGTAACAGTAAGAATAGTAAGGTAGCATGCTACTGTTATAACTTACACTGCGTATAATTCCTGAGACGATGTAACTACAGGGAAAGGTAAATGTAGGGGGGAATTAAAAATTGTAAATCCTTTTTTACCAGGGTAACACTCTGTTAAGAAGAAAAATTTACGAATATATCAAAACCATTTATTGCACAATAACGTTTAAAATCAAGCAAATGTGGGCATACTACTCAAAATAAATCATGTTTTGTTTTAATATTAAATATCAATATATTTAATGAACAATATACTAAGTATACCTTCCTTTATATCAAGAGATAAAGAATTAGTATTACATTTATGTAGCAAATGCTTTATAGTATTGCTGGTGTAAAGGTAAACCTTTTGCTGATCTAGTAAGCATTCTGTCAAGAACAAAACAACTTACACAATTCAACCAGAAGCAAGCAAAAGAAACACTGATATATATCAAGTATTATAAGGTGCACACAGAGTCAGTGTAGAAAATCACTGACATTCCCTTAACATCATGATTTCATATCAAACATTAGTTTGACAACCAGTTTATGTCTGAAAGAAAGTAACGTATCACTATTAAAGAAGTTAAATAAAGCCAAGTTTAAAGGTGCACTCAGTAGGTTTGTGTGTACGGGGTCTTCTTTAACCCAGAGAAGGTTGTACTTAGCAATACCGTTTTTTCTGGACTATAAGTAACACTTTTTTCATAGTTTGGCAAGTACTGAAACTTCTAGTCAGTTGCGACTTGTACGTCAAAATTATTTAATATGAACCAAGAGAAAGCATTACCGTCTACAGCTGTGTGAGTCCGCTCCTGCTCCTGTATTTATATAATTCAATGGATTCAGTGATGTGGAATGACTAGGACCTTTTTGAACCTGATTTGGCTTTTCGTGTTAATTTAGCCTATTCAGCCTCTTAATTATGTTCTGTATGCTATTATGTATTGTGTAAATAACTGTTAATGTTACTTTAACATGTACGGACACCTATTCAGCATGATGTTCTGTGCTATTGTTTAGTTGAATAATTTGCCTTTTCAGATTAAATGTCTGTTCTTCGGCTTGGATTCTGTGAAATCATTTTCTAAATTAACGCGACGTATAGTCCACTGCGACTTATATATGTTTTGTCCTCGTCAAAATAAATTTTTGACTGATGCGACTTATACTTCGGAGCGACTACGGACTAGTATGCAGTATGCTACTATTGTTACATGTGAATACCAGTACATATCATCTTATCAAGAACACATGGTTGTTTTATTAGTTAGTTAAAAATAAAAATTTGATATCATTTTCAGTTTCTTAAAGGGACAGTGCACCCAAAACTGAAAACTGTAAATATTTATTCCCCCTCATGTTATTTGAACGCCCAATGTCTTTTCTTTGTTCTTCTGGATCCAAATGCCGATGTTTCCATTTCAGTACACATACTCTGTGGCATTTTTAGGATGTTCATCAATAAATAATTTGTAAAAACTAAAACAACACTGATATTCACAACAAGAAAGTAGAGGAGTAAATGTCTTCAAGACAGTTATATGATACATAGATGTGGGCGATAAACCGGTAGGTATGATAAACTGGTAGAAATTTGTCAACTGCTAAATATCTTGGACTAACGTGTCTCTCTTTTACTCTTTCCTCTGCCAATGACGAGTTTTTCCGGCAATACGTATGTTCGCCATTTACCCACAAATAAAACCCAGAAGTATTCCCTTAGGATAAACAGTTCAAACTCTGTGTATTTTTGATCATCGCTCTGCATCTGTTCTCTAACAAAAGTCCTTCACAAAAATAGAATTATCTCAGCTTTTTTCTAAACATGTGGTATTTTTTTAAAAACCTACCCCACCCCTTCGAACTCGACCACTTTTGTCATGTGGTTTTTACGTCAGTAAAGGCGGTGACAAAGGGTCACATGGATATTAACGTCATTGACAGGAGACTGCACTGCCCCGTGTCAATGTTTTGAATGGCAATTTTCTCACGATTTACAAGTAGTTGAAAACATTACAGATATTGATAGTAATCAGCTGGACAAAATATATAACACTGGCCTAGTGGTTTTGGACATTTTACTGCAAATATCTTACAAATTGCACCTTTAAAACATACATTCTCTGGAAGGCATTAAAAGTTTGTGAAAATCATAAAAAATGCTGCCATTGGCTGGCAACTTTTTCCTAAAAACGCTGGCGGGGAAAAGTAAACATTTGTAAAGAAGCACCGCAGTTTTAAATCAAGTGATTTTAAGCCATTAAAACACAAACAACAGAGCTAAATTTGTGCATTGTTTCTGGGTGAGAGGAGCTTGCAAGTAGCGCATCAGCTACTCATTAAGCTCATGAGCATTTTTGTCACTTTATTGGCCTTAAAATCTTTACAAGTCTTTACAAGTATCCTCATAAACACAACCATTTAGGTCTTAAGAAAAAATAAAAGTAAACAGCTGAAAAAGAAAATGCATGTTTAACAGTATATTGGCCCAGGACTTTTGGGTCTTAAAGGGAAAGTTACCTAATTTGCTCCTGTCTGTCAATCATCTTGATTAAATCACTTTTCTACCTTTAATAAGATATATATTATTTATTATCCTTATTTCATTATTGACTGTTTATCTTCAGTGAACTTTTGCTTTGTTTGTTTTTGGTCTTATTTTTTAGGCTTGTATAAGTTTTTTGCAATATTATTGATATTGGTAACAAGAATTATGAAAATTCTATGGTATCAAAAACTTTATTAACACGAGACTTTTTTAACAATGCTTTTTTTGTAATGGATAGTGTAATGATGATCTTGAGATAAGATTTTGGTCATATCGTTAAGTGATTTATTTAACGCTTTTGGGTCATTTTGAGGACTAAAGGGTTTTCTGGTTATTATGGACCCCATCGACCACCATCCACTTCCATAGTTACCACAACACCCCAAACAACCAAAAAAAAAAAACACACTAGGGGTTCAAATGACATAAGGGTAAGTAAATAATCCAAAAATTTGAATTTATGGGTAAATTTCATTAATTAAATCACATTAGAAATAGGGAAGATCAATATGATTTAATTGTGGAAAACAGTGTTTAATGTCTTCCATATCTTTCTAAGTCAGTATTATTTTGCTTTACTGTCATAAATCGATCGGTCCGTGCAGCGCACATGATGTCAAACTCACCTCCGTTATCTGGGGTTGTTGGAATGCGGTGACGCACGGCTGTATGTATTTGTGCTACACATATCAGAATGATAGCTGAAGTTTGGCATTCTGGGGTGCATGGCCTGCCCCCAAATCCACTGAACCGTATCTGAGACCACCTCTGCAAAGCATACACTAGCCAAATTAACCATACTTTGGGGTCAAACGTACTTAGGTACGGTACGGTTCACATAATGCGAGTACATCCATAAATAAAATAAGATTTTCTAGTATTTATGGTATGGTGATAGATATATTCAAACAGCTCTCAATGGGCAGAACCTCAATCAAGCAGAAAATATCCTTAATTTGTAAACTTTAATAAAACATACAATTAACTCTTTCACCGCCAGCGTTTTTAAAAAAAGTTGCCAGCCAGCGCTAGCATTTTTCACCAAAGTTTAATGCCTTCCAGAAAATGTTCTTCTTTAAATATATAAACATACAATATACCAAATGAAAGAACAAACCCTCTGCTTTCAAACAAAAAAACCCGTTTCATCCTACCTTCAGTGGTCCAATCTCGTCAATGGCGGGTAAAGAGTTAAATAAAAAAATAAAATAAAATGGTTTAAACACATTTATGTAAGAATATATTATCATAATCATCTGTCAAAAGTGCTTTTTAAAACTTTGTAATGGAGGGTTTACTGAGTGCACCTTTAATAATAATAACGGTTTTATGTCTATGAACTAAAAGTTAAAGTAAAACTAATAGTGTTTAGCAGCCAATTGAAAAAGCTCACTCGCCTTTCATTTTACCTGACAGGCAGGTTGGCAGGTATAGACAGAGGTATTTTAAGCTATATGAAGTACTGTTCACTTTATCTTAGTAAATAATAAGTATATCGCAGCTAAACTAATGGCAGTACCATACAAGAAACATTATTGCTCCAAAGGTCTGTGCAAAACACAGAAACTGTCACTGGGTTTCTGGCACACAAAAAAAATAAGTGCCACTATTATAATGGAAAATAAAATCCATTGATGAGTGCAGTCCCAATCTATGACCACCAGGGGGAGTGTGTCTGAGTATGTGAGTGCATGTGTTTAACAGGACAGAGGACGTCTCTGCTAAAAGTGCTGGAAAAGAGCGGTGTCAAAAAGTGGAGAAGAGAGATGTTGAGTTATTAAAAAGATCAGGGGCTTTTTTCTTCTACCTTGTACCCAGGGACAGATTTGTGTTGGATGGTGCGAGAAGTGCCGTCTTTGCTCTGGGTCCCGCTTCGATCTTTGCTCTTGACTTTGTTTCCACTGTCTTGGCTGTCTCCGTCTGAAGTGTTTCCAGACGAACTGTCCTGTAAGTCAACAAAAACATATATTCTAATTAACCATATCTACTGTATATAAAAAGTCTTGTTTTTTTAGAAGTCAGGGAGTCTTGATAAGAAATTGACTTACTGAGGACCCTTTATTTTTTTTGGCGTCTTCTTTCCCATCTTCGCCATCATCAGAGTCTCCATCGCTGTCCAGAGCTGGCAGCTCAGGGTCCAGTGGAGGCTCATACAGCGCTGTGTTCATGGGTAAGTAGCGAAGTTCATTTGGAGAATACCTACAAACGTTAAGCATTAGATACGTTCAAGAGTGACATCCTGTGAATTTACAAACCAAATGTAATCAAATGTATTTTATGTGCACAGGAGGAGCCGGAAGTACTGCATAAAGGATGAATTACTTCATGAATTACCTTTTGTAGTACTCTTGAAACTGTCCAGGGATTAGGGCAACCGGGTATGGACCTGTCTTGGTTCTTTCTGGAGGAAGGATTTTGTATTTCCCTTGCGGTACCTGAATAATCTACAGGTGAAAGAGAAAGATTACAGACACAAGCAAAGACAGATTTGATTTTGTCACAACAAATATATGAAAAATTTAGGGCCAGATTTACTAAACAGGGAAAAAAGCGTGAATGCGCAGTTTTTTAAAAAATGTAGATGGAAGTGGAAATTTCTGCAGGTGATCTACTGACAAGGGTTGTACTTGGATACAATTTCAATGTTTGTTAAAAAGAAAGCTATTAAAACTTCAAATTTGTGACATATTTAATATGCTTGTAATCTTATTTTGTGCCTTCCCTTATTTTATTCTCCTTTCTTCCCTCCCTTGTTAGTATATTAACTTGATTTTTATTTGAAATCCATCTGAATTTTATATGATGTTTTTTTATATGATATATTCTGTAAATTACTGAACAATACTTTATTTTCTCATTGGAATAGTTTTTTTGTAATTGCATTTGTTAAAGTTGCCATTACAAAAATGCAAAAAATGTATGCACAGGAAAAAAAAGGTGCACGTTATAGAACCCAGGCGCAAAAATCTTTTTTCAATAATGACCAATGTGTTTTAATACATGCTTTTTTGGGCGTTAAATATTGGCACAAATACCAGTAAAATGACTAATGCAAACCTTAGTAAATCATGTTGCGTGATTCATTTAAGTATTCACATTCCATAAATTTCGTGTCTAAAAGAGAAACGCCTATGCAAGAGTTACAATAACAACTGTGTCCACACCTTTCCAGTGCAAAATTTTTACATCCTGACAGTCATTTTTAATGGCAAAAGAGGTGTTTGCACTGACGCAAGCCCTTAGTAAATCAGGCCCCTAAATGTTGACTTTACAAAGTTACAACAATTTGAAAGTTAGGATGAAGTCTTTGTGTTATATTGAATGTATACTGAATGTTGTCCTTGCTACTGTGCTGGTTGCTTGCTAGCTAGTGTGATGCTAGATGTCAGGCCAACATAATAAAGTTATTAAAAAAAAACAACAACTAATAAACAAACATTAAACACTCATCTTACATGTGTTTGTAGGTCAAAATAAGCTCTTCTCTCCTCCATCCGCTCTCGGTTGAAATTACTATTGAATTCAGCAGCTTTTTTAGCAGCTTTCTTTATGTACTCTGGCACTTTACTGGCTTCAACTTTTTGAGGGTTTTGCTGCTGCATTTGCTTAAAAAGTCAAGAGAGTCAAATTAGCACAAAAACACTTAGCAAAGTAGCACCAACCTTGATCACAATTCCTGAATAAGCTTTTAATTTTAATCAAAAAACAGGCTTAAAGGCGGAGTGCACAATGTTTGAAAAACGCTTTGGAAAAGGGAGTTGGCCGACTACCAAAACACACTTGTAGCCAATCAGCAGTAAGGGGCAGGTCTACTAACTGACCTCCTTGCCGGGGTTGCGTACGTGTGGGGCGGGTCTATCAAAAGAAGGTCCAGATTCTATTGGGGTAGGGGCGTGTATGTTTGGGTGATTTCAAATGTCAACATTGGCTTTCAAACATTGTGCAATCCGCCGTTAATAAGAATCAAACAAACATTACTCTTTGCTAAATGAACTGTTATTAAAACAATCAGTGTGTGTGTCTGTTACTCACTGCACTTAGTGTGCTCACAGAATACTCTTTGGTTATCCTCTGCCGTTCTTTTTCTTGGAGTATGACGGAGTACTCTGCATGTTTGGCTGGGTACTCTTTAATCATCAGATCAATGACCTCATCACTGCGTAAGGCAGTAAGACCTAAAGAAGAAAGGTGAAGGGTCAATAAGAGACTAGAGTCAAACACTGACCACTATTACATACACACCAATAATGTGATAATTTCCAACAATCAAGAGAAAGGACTTAATCACAGTTAATGAAGATGTGTACATGTTGTAAATGGTTATTATCGCCATACCCCAATGTATAGCAGCACAAAGGGTAAAGTCATATACAGTAGGTGTGTTACTGCCCATTGTTTTAATGCACTCACCTAAAGGATTATTAGGAACACCTGTTCAATTTCTCATTAATGCAATTATCTAATCAACCAATCGCACGGCAGTTGCTTCAGGTCATTAAGGGGTGTGGTCCTGATCAAGACAATCTCCTGAACTCCAAACTGAATGTCAGAATGGATAAGAAATGTTATTTTATCAATTTTGAGGGTGGCATGGTTGTTGGTGCCAGACGGGCCGGTCTGAGTATTTCACAATCTGCTCAGTTACTGGTAGTGATGGCCAAACGAGGCTTCCTGAACCAATGAGGCTTTCCAGCCCATTGGTTCGCCAAAAGGTTCATTTACCCGAAGCCTCATGAAACACTGTGCTCTTCAGTGACACCTGCTGTGCAAAGCAATGTATCGCACACGCACACAAATCTATTCATTTTGAGCAACCAAATTGTCATGGTGTGGGCTTTTGAATAAAGTATATTAAAGAAAGTATTTTACTCTGCTTGTGTTAACCTATGTACACACAACTCACACATACACAACTTTGTGTTCAACTATACAGTAGTTCTTGAGTTAGTGATAACAGTGAATGCACAAAATAAAGAAATGAAGAGTTTCGTTGCAAAACGAGATAAATCCATTTTTTAACATTTTTGTCAAAACATGTTTATTATTACGTTATCATGCATGTATTTTTAAGTTATGAAGGTTTAAATCAAAACAAACCAACTGCAGTTGCATTGAAATTAATTGGAATGCACAACCAAAAAACAAGATTTCTGAACAATTAAAAAATGGTGGTTATCTCGTTTTGCAACGAAACTCTTCAAATTATCGTGAGTGCAGTGCTTATTGAACTGGGGCTGCAATAGTGCAATGCTTATGGGACTGGAAGTGTGGAACCGCAAACTGCAACACAGAAAAGGGTTTACTGGTTTTTATTTAGAAACAAAAGTTTTTTAACAGCATTTGGATTGAGGCGGTTTCTGTTTTTAGAAAACACCCTATCACAGGGCACTGATGATGCTGGACAACATAAGAAGATCAGTGCCAGCTTATATAAATTGGGATATTGGACCTTCTGTTTGTTCCAATATCCCAATGGATCCTCAGTCCTTCTAGGTTATCCCTAATACAGTCTAGTCTTATAATAATAACAGCAGCAATAATATATATAATAATAACACTACTACTAATATAGGCTATATAATATAATTACGTATTATAGGTATTAGAACTAGACATATGCTAATTTACTCTAATGATCTACTGAACTAGGCTATGTATAATTTACTCTAATAATCTACTAAACTAAGTGTAATATAATATATAATACAGGCTATGATATATACTGATAACTATACTAGAAACTCACTACAACCTTGCCACTACTCGCTACAACCAACACTTTAACATCAATGCAAACGTACTGCAAAACCCACAAGAGGCGCGAGTTTCGAACCGTAAGCGAAACTCAGAATGAAGCAATGACGTATTCAACAGAAAACGAGGCCTCGTTTGTCATCGTCACGTGATTTTCACGGAAACGATACAAGCCTCGAATCGGGGCTTCATCTGGAACGCCCCTTTTTGCTCGACACAAGCTCCGGAGCCTCGCTTCAGATGTCCCATCACTAGTTACTGGGATTTTCACGCACAACCATTTCTAGGGTTTACAAAGAATGGTGTGTAAAGGGAAAAACATCCAGTATGCGGCAGTCCTGGGGGCAAAAATGCCTTGTTGATTCTAGAGGTCAGAGGAGAATGGGCCGACTGATACAAGCTGATAAAAGAGCAACTTTGAGTGAAATAACCACTCGTTACAACCGAGGTATGCAGCAAAGCATTTGTGAAACCACAACATGCACAACCTACAATGGCAGAAGACCCCACCGGGTACCACTCATCTCCACTACAAATAGGAAGAAGAGGCTACAATTTGCACAAGCCCACCAAAATTGATGTTAAACACTGGAAAAATGTTGACTGGTCTGATGAGTCTTGATTTCTGTTGAGACATTCAGATGGTAGAGTCAGAATTTGTCGTAAACAGAATGAGAACAAGGATCCATCATGCCTTATTACCACTGTGCAGGCTGCTGGTGGTGGTGTAATGGTGTGGGGGATGTTTTCTTGGCACACTTTAGGCCCCTTAGTGCCAATTGGGCATCGTTTAAATGCCACGGCCTACCTGAGCATTGTTTCTGACCATGTCCATCCCTTTATGACCACCATGTACCCATCCTCTGATGGCTACTTCCAGCAGGATAATGCACCATGTCACAAAGCTCCAATCATTTCAAATCGGTTTCTAGAACATGACAACGAGTTCACTGAACTAAATTGGCCCCCACAGTCACCAGATCTCAACCCAATAGAGCATCTTTGGGATGTGGTTAAGCGGGAGCTTTGTGCCCTGGATGTGCATCCCACAAATCTCCATCAACTGCAAGATGCTATCATATCAATATGGGACAACATTTCTAAAGTATGCTTTCAGCACCTTGTTGAATCAATGCCACGTAGACTTAAGGCAGTTCTGAAGGCAAAAGGCGGTCAAACACAGTATTGGTATGGTGTTCCTAATAATCCTTTAGGTGAGTGTATATTGACATTTACATTGTCTGTATTGTTGTTGTTAATGAGTACTGACCCTTTACAATAAATAAAAAGTTAGCCCACAGGCTATTTTTCATCTGTTGCCCCTTGCCAAATTTTAAAAGGCAACAAATGCCAAACACATTCCAATGTCATATTTTGATATTTGGCACAGTGACAAACAAAGAAATATAATGACAATGCTGTTGCCATGTTCTTCAAACAGTCTCTGGGTAAAGATAAGAAGCAGAGACGTTTTGTTCAGGGAAACTTGCTAATGTTATGTTTACTACGAATCTGTGCTTAAGATGCATGACACAAGGTACATGAGGTAATATTACAAAAATCTCATTATAGCATCATTATGAGGGTGCCTGTAAACATAGTGACTGCTACAGTTTATGTAAATGCTACAGAAAGTCTGAATAAATGAAGTCTTACCTAAAGTACACTGTGTTTCCGTAATGACATTCTGCTCTCTCAGATACAGTTTCTCTTTATGCGACAAGTCTCTTCTTTCCAAATCTAGTGTAAAGTGGAACAAAGGTCATAAGTTATCATTTAATGTTTTGGGAGGGGGACCCACAATACAATGATTCAGTTCAATGCAAATACCTGGATATTTCCGTTTAAATGATGTGACTCCTAAATATTCACTGACTTGCTCTTGTAACATGTAATACTCTCCTGTGTCATCTGGAGGCCATTTGTATTCTGTTAGGTTTTCAGCAGGGAAGTACGTTGCTCTATAATAAAGCAAGAAAGATTCAACACAGAGCAATATCATCATGGTGGAGTAAAACTTACATAATGACTTTAGTTAGATAGTTTATGCATCTTTCTTGATAGTGTGCTGAATGTGCTGCTCACCCCAGATCTTGGTTGGATGTGTCACAGCTCCTGGAACTGTCACCTGAACCCATCCTGCGTCTCTTTGGGGCTTGACTGCCATCGCTGGAGTTCTCCTCAATCTCATCCTTACAATAAAAACAAAATCAACAACAAGAGTTTGTCAGAAAAACTTACGCCAAAAAACACATTTTGTAAATTAGCCAATACGTTTCAAAGCGCAACCTAGATCGAATATTTATAAAATCATATTGTATTTTCCAGACAGACTGTCGTGTAGTTGTCCGATAAACAAAAGAGTACATTTAGGATATATTTTCTTTACTTTATATATATTTCACGTCCACGCGCATAATCCACAATAACAATGTTCATCATAATACGCAATCATCTTTGTTTGTATTGATTGAATGTCTTCACCTCGGATACATAAAGACGACTGTGGCGCGTATCACGCTATTTAGGAGTTAAAAAATGCACTCATATGCTAAAATGTAGTAACCATGGTTGTGCACTAAAATGTAGCCACGAAACCACACACACAAACCTTCATAGACTGTGTTCCTGGAGTTGCAGGATTGCTATCGCACGGTCTTGGCGACAATACAGTTGCCATGTTGTTGTTCTTTCTGCTAATAAAAGAGTGTCACATTCCGACTGGAAAGTGGGAACGCAAAGAACGGTTCCGACCGAGTATAGGTTATTTTTCAATGAAACTAATATAAACGTTTCATTGGTAATTTCTTAATTAAATTTGTATTTAATATTGGTTGTACAAATTTTTATTAAATATTTTACGTTTTTATATGTCAAGTTGTATTCTTTTTTTTTTTTTAAACAATTGTGAACGTGGTAAATTAGGTTTATTACTAAATAAAATAACATTTTAATACATATATAAAAACAAATATTACATTGTGTTTAATTTGGAATTATGTTTTTTACTATGCTGAAAGGATATTACTAAAAATAAAGTAATATTTTATACAACACAATATAAACAATATACAACACAATAAATGTTATTAATTTGATTTTTATGCGACGTTAACCCCGCATTGTTTGATATGTTTACACATTTATTTACACTATATGTTCTCTTGTCTGTATTTATAACAAAATTATGAGTTCTTTAATGTTTTACAGCTGCGCGCGCACTGTGTTTGCTGCGCTAGTGCCTGTTACCGGAAGTGAAACCCTCCGCTGCTGCTACTGCTGTTGGGTGGGTGAAGCACTTGATTCAGAAAGTTGGGCTGCCTCTGACGGCTCCTGGGCTTTGAGAAATGGACAGCCAAGGACGAAAAGTGGTGGTTTGCGACAACGGTACAGGGGTAAGTCCGAAAATGTTACACCCAGCATGTATTTGTTGACTCGTTCAGCTTCTGTGTAAAGTTAAATGACAGTGAGACAGACAGAGCCCTAACAGGAAGTCATGAAAGATTAGCGCAGCTATGAGGAATGTCTGACAGCTGCACTAAATTCATTTAGCCCTCTACGTGTTATTTCATCAACAGATGTTTACATTTTCCTTCTTCGTATTTTACCCGTTTACATTCCAGTGTTGTTTATTCTAGACTTTTACGCCTAGCTGTACAGTTTATATTTATCCGATCAGGGGATATGAATCTGTTTATTGTTATACAGTATGGTTGGACCATGTAATGGTGTAACTACTTCCTCACTTTACCATTCGCGTTGTTGGTGTCTTAACTCGATGAAGATCTGATTTAACATACGAGCATTAGGTCATTACACACATTCAATTTGTTCGACTTTATGCGGTGCTGCGCAGACCGATCGGTCTATGACTTCAAGTACCGCGAGAGCGATACGATAAAAAGTATCCTAATGGGCGATTCGCGTCGCTCTCGCGGGACGTGATGTCATAGACCGATCGTTCTGCGCAGCCTCTTTTGCAGTCGAAAACCTATTATAACCAATGCATAATATCAATTTACACATAAAGATAAAATAAAAATTCAGATAAAGCAACAAAAAATGTATTTAATTTTGGTTTACACACCAAAGTAATTAAGTAATGCTTGCTATCAATCGACTCGGCAATTTGCGGGCGTAATCTTGCCCTAAGGTGGCAAGGGCAGGTTTGAACAAAAATATTTGTAATGCATATGTAACGACAACATTAAAATGTTGTTTTACTGTTTGCGGAAAAGTTTTAGTGCTGTATTCTAAATAAATAAGTGGCTGTGTGAGAAGTTGACATTTTAGGAAGTGTCACAAATTAAAACCACAGCCAGCACAGCCCAACTCTGCTTAATATATCACAAAAAAGCCTCAATATGATGTGGAATGTACTGTTCAGTTGATGTGAGAAACAAAGCAATAGTTTTACACCAGACAGAGATACATTGGGGGAAATGTTACTTTTGTTTGTCTAAAACAGAGCAAAATGTGTCTGCAGGGAAGCATTCACAGTGCAATAAAGTCAGTTGTTTAAACAAAGGATATTATCAAGAAACAGATCAACACAATTCAATTCACCCACTCTTTCTCTCTTTTTCAAACCATTAGTTTGTCAAATGTGGCTATGCAGGATCCAACTTTCCAGAGCACATTTTTCCAGCACTGGTGGGCAGACCCATCATCCGATCCACAGCCAAAGTGGGCAACATTGAGATTAAGGTGAGGTTCAGATTGCTTATTGCTTACTCACTCTCTACTCTCTGCCTGAACAAATGGTCAACTTTCGAGTTTGTCATTTTACTGTAAGAACGGCAAAACACAAAAATGAACTATAAAACATGCATTTTAGTTGTTTTATTGTTTTTAAGGAAAGCCCTTATTTTCTCCTGTCCTTTGTTCATACTTAAATTCTTTTCTTCTTGTTCTTCTTGTGGTGAAGTAGAATAACAAAAAAATGGTAAGTACAATCTGGCGTGTGCTCTGTTTAACACTTATTGCCTGCTGGGGAGAGTGTTGCACCATGCATTATGTCAAAAAGTGTCCATACAGTTGCCTTTAAATGGTCTTTAAGTGTGTATTGTATGTCTTATCCTTTTAATATACAGGGCTGGGCAATATAGCCACAACTCTTTACAGTTTTTAGACATCTAACAAAATATCATTCAAAATATCTGAAATATCTTTTTGCCCCCAAATGGCTTAAATGGTTGTGTGTGTTTTTCAAATCAGAGAATCGTAAGCTGCGTTAATTCTATTAAAGTTTTTCACAAAACTTTAGCATTTTTTTAAATGTCGTCAAAATGACGGTGTTTCCATTAACCAATGTTATGCAACTACAACGCCATTTATTTGTCTCGCCTTAAGTTATTCCAAAACCTGGACAACGGGTGTGTTTGACTTTATACGGTACTGCACATACCGACATGCGGTGACACCAAAATATAGAGCAGGCAACTCCTGAATCACTCGCTCGCGCTTGTCGGTTCTTGTGATTTTTACACATATACACTTATACACACACACACACACACACACACACACACACACACACACACGTATTTAATTTCAGTACCTATTATGTAAATATATATATATATATATATATATATATATATATATATATATATATATATAGCTGCTCATTTCAGTACCTATGTGTTTAAACAGATACAGATTTTGAGGAATAATCAATTGTTTGGAGATATATATATATATATCTCCAAACAATTGATTATTCCTCAAAATCTGTATCTGTTTAAACACATAGGTACTGAAATGAGCAGCTCTGAGAAACAGCCAATCAGAGCAGAGCTCAACATTATTATTCATGACTCTTTCAAATAGGGTAATAACAGACCATTTCATTCTAAAGACAACTCCTAGGGTTGTAAATAGATATGTAAAACCATTTCTGGATATTTTTTGCACTTAATAATGCCACATACCTTCAATGTAGATGTCAGATAACAGTTTAACAGATTATTACAATGCATTCTTTATTGGCACCTTTAAAGAAAGATGACTTTTGATCATGTTTTCATAGCAGTATATTTGCAATATATTCCTTTTTCAAATTGCCTGCTAAAATTGTGTAATGCAGATGTAAAGCACAAATTATTACAATTTCCAGTTTAATTTATTGAAGTAATATATGGAAGAATATTTAATTGGTTTCATGCACTGTTCCTCCACCAATAAACAACATATTTTACAATACATACAACAATAATATCTACCTTTATGTATCAGAGTTTTACATTTAAATAAGTAAAACATTTTTGAATTAATGAACTGTTCTGAATTACAGAAATGAGCCAAACTTATGATTCAGTACATCTGTTTTAATGCTCTCTATAAAGCTGGTGTGTGTATATTTTAGCGGTGAGATTGCGAAATGCTAACGGTCAAATTAACAGTCAAATTAAAATATATATTTACAATGTTGTTTTTTGTCATTAATATCAGTAATATTATATTTTATATAAAATTATATAATTTTTTTCTTTAATTGCCCAGCCCTGCTTATGTTTTGTTTGTATTTTTATATATATTTTAGCTGAATTGCAGTGGTTTCTCATTCATTTTTAGTTCGGGTTCTGTTTAAAATTTATTTTTCTTACAAATATTCACCTCAGTTTAGGGAAGATGGAAATCATACACTGCATTTAGTCTGCAAATGTCTTTGTCAGAACATGGCAACTATTCAAACCCACACTAGACGTTATAGCTGAAGTTCCTTAGTCTCCGGTCCGAAATAGATTTTGCAGAAGTTTAAGGGAAATGATGATGTCTTTGCACTTCATGTTGCTGCCTGTCCTCATTTCTTTGTATTTTAAATAACCTCTGGAATCTTAAAATAATGTTTGAGGAACTAAGAAAAAGCTAATAAGAGGGCTTAAACAGAGTTTAATGTGTCATAAAGAATTTTATTTCCCTAAATATAGTTATGTGCTGAGTTGCATTCAACACGTACTCTACAGCTCCATATTTTTCCCTATTCAGGTGAAAGTTGATGAAAGCATGATATACCCAGGAAGTCAGTCAGACAGATGAATTTTAAGGGCAGCACGGCTCCATTGAAAACACATGGCAGCATCAGACACCTCCTGTGTCAGTGCCAAAGTACACCCTGTATCTGTGCTCTCCACTGCAAATGCATACATTACCATATAGTGCGTCTGTTTTGGTAGTTATTCATGGAAATAATAATCTTCAGTGCACTTTGGGCTGCGGATGTGAGTGATACTAGTTTAAATCACATTACTTGTTAAGGAGAGGTGTATTGTTACTTTAGGTGATCAAACTTATTTTTCATATATACTTCTGAGTCGACGTGCAATTAGCAGACGTGTAACCCACAGTAGCAGTGCAACAGCCAAAGAAGAAGCAGCTTGGCCAGTAAACCCACAAACGAAGAAGCAGCAACTTGTTGTGTATGATTTGAGAAGACCTGCAGTGAGGGAGGTAAAAAACAGCAAATTTTTATTTGCAGTTTGAGTTAAATCACTCCTCAGCTTGGTCCATTTTTGTTCTTACCGTTCCAAGTGAAAATGCCTATGAAGAAATGCGACACAGATTTTTTCTGGTTCTGGTAGACCAATCACAGCACTTGCGCTATGCATAGATTGGCTGCTTTGTTAAAATTGTGTCAGAAAAGGTCACAAGAACGTCACAAAGTTTTTTTTATAATATTACGTAATATCTTTATCTGATAATTTTTTTTGTACCACCTCGGTTGGGGTTCCAAGTGAGCTGAGCTGATACTAAAACGTGATGTGAATACACTGTAGATCACTGATTGGTCTGAGAGAATAGTCACCAGCGTCATCGCTAAACACAAGATTAGCTTTACCTTTGTGCTTGCGCTGTCTCGAGCAAACTATTTAGCGGTAAAAAAACATCCAAAGGCTGAAAATCATCATACCAATGTTAATTAATTAATTAATTAATTGCGGCACATCCGCAAATCATGTGAGACAGAGCTACAGTGACAAACGCGATGTTCAAACATCTATTCATTGTGGTGAATTTTGATTTTGTGGTAGACAAATAAATGAATGTATGGGAAACACTGCATTCCAACGATGTTCGCTCGCACTTTTTGTCTGATGTCACAGCAGTAGGCAGCGCAAATATAACGACGGCTATAATCCCTCCCAATCCGAAGTGTTACTATACTTGATGGAAAAGCTAACCAAGCCAAAGTAAGGTGAGCTGACACAACCTGACCCGTGGGGTACTATGCAATGGAAAAGCAGCATAAGAGTGCAGGTAGCTAAAATGCGCTGGCGACTACTTGGGACACTTTTGCAACCACATAGCAACGCCATGGCATCAGGACATTTTTGCATGAATAGACATCAATCGCATTTTCTGCAGGAAAGTTTTGTGACTAGTGGGTTTTGTTGGTTAAAGAGTGTGACAGAAAAGCATGCGTGAATAAAAATGACTAACACAGTTGATGCATGCAGATTTGCAGTTCTGTGCATGCTGGTTATAATGTAGACTCACTGGGGCCAAACGCTTGTAAAGTAATGTTTCATGTACAAATTTGATTGTTTCGAAAAGAAAGTGGTACTTTTATTCACCAAAGAGGCTGTTTACACCTGGTATTATGTTGGTCTCACAAGTGGATTAGAAAGACAGTATTCATGCCTGTTCACACCGGGTGTTTAAATCCGTCTCTTTTGTTCACTTTTGTCCGTTTCTGATTACTTCGAGGTTACGGTCTATAGGTGAGTCGTTAAAACACAAGCAGTAGAAATTACCGGTTTAAGTTTATATCAGAGTCTGCTGCTTGTTGTGGTTTAAAATGGACAAGCTCAAAATGTTTTATACCCCATTTACACCTGTATTTAGCATTGTCCACAACACATATTAATACCAGGTGTAAACAGGGGCAAAGTGGCATGTAACTGTATAGTCAGGACATTGCCGATGTAAAAAACAGCACCATCACCATCTAGTTCCTCAAATCTAAACAAGCAGCATTTCTAGCACACCCCACGTTTTCTCCAATTTGGTACTAGATAATGACTTGTCATTTCATCAAACATAGCTAAAAGCTAGCTGGTTTATTAACTTAAGCTTAGCATTGCCTTGCTTGATAACCCTTGTCTTGTTTTTCCCAGGATTTGATGGTGGGAGATGAGGCGAGTGAACTGCGCTCAATGCTGGAGGTCAACTATCCCATGGAGAATGGCATTGTCAGGAACTGGGACGACATGAAACACCTGTGGGATTACACTTTTGGACCAGAGAAGCTCAACATTGATTCGCGCAACTGCAAGATCCTCCTTACAGAACCTCCAATGAACCCCACCAAAAACCGTGAGAAGATCATAGAGGTGTGAATGCGATTTGCCTGCAGTCAAATCACCTGCATGAATCTTGCAAAAACCTCTGTACCCCAAGCAAATAAACAAATTGTTACTATATTAGAGTAAAAACTACAGTAAGCAATGTATATATTATTATAATTTATAAATTATTTACAATTAAAGTTGAATTATATATTGGTATAATTTTTAATAACATTTAAGCATAATGTTTGTTTATATATATATATATATATATATATATAAAACATTAAGATTACTTCTGAAGAAGATATTTTTAAAAGTAGATGAAAATGTTGCCCAATATATTTAAAAGAGTGTGGACTGTTTTAACTCATAAAAATGGTAGGGAGATCGAATTTCTTTGCTGCTTATTCCCGTCAAAAAGGCTTTTTGTCTAATTGATTCAGCATTTCAGACTGTCAGTCGCTTTTTAGTCTCTATATAAGATTGTTGCCAAAATTGTGTGTAGAAGTGCTGGTTTCATGGGAGGTTTCTGGAGACGAGCAGCAACGCAGTCACTTAATCATCTTCACGTATTATTAACAGCAGCTGTTTGTTCGCCCCAGCCTCTCATCCGAGTCGTCTGTATCTCTGCTTTAGTGCAGCAACGTTCAAAACACAACCTTATGTTTAAACCAGAGTCATAGAAATATCATTAGTTAATTGCTCAAGCATCACTATTATTACTGTTGTGTGTACCTAAGGATTTAAACAAACCAGCATCACATCTGACTTAACCTCTCCTGTGCCGTTTGTGCTGTGGGGATAAAAGATACCTCATAGTTTGTTAAAGAGATCATGTATAGTTTTCGTCATGAAAGTCATACATTGAAGCCATATTTTGTCTTAGCAACTACTTAGCAATGTTTATTATGGTAGCAAGGACCACTTGGCATATAAACCTGCATCATTTTTCCAAGTTCACCATATTTGTCTTCATACCATTGTCCTTTAGGTCATGTTTGAGACGTACCAGTTTGCAGGGGTTTACATCGCCATCCAGGCTGTGTTAACACTGTATGCTCAAGGTGAGTGACTCCAGGCACTGTTATAAACACATTTGCCTGTCGCCTATACAAACTTTTTGTCTAGTTTACTAAAATGTACCACTGAAGTGATATCAGTTCATTACTCTGTCACTTGGGATATTGTCTTAATGTTTGTCTTTTGGGCTACACTCAGGCCTTCTGACAGGTGTGGTGGTGGATTCGGGCGATGGTGTGACCCACATTTGTCCCGTTTATGAGGGATTTTCTCTGCCTCACCTGACAAGAAGGTTGGACATTGCAGGCAGAGATATTACACGTTATCTCATTAAGGTACAACAGGATCTTTCAGCACATTACATTCATTTAAGAGTTGAGAGTATGTATAGTGGTGAAGTCGGTTTTACTTTATCCTATAGCAGATGTTAGGATGTTTCAAGTTAATTGTTTGCAAGTATAATTTATTATAGACACTGGCCTTGTGGAACTTTCAAAAACTGATCAGATGATGTGAGTTTGGGTCTGTTAAGCTTGATGTGGCAAACACATTTTGGGCCCTATTTTAACCATATGGGGCCGATTGCACCAGCTGGGCGTAAACCTGGTCGTAAGACTACTCTGGACGTAAAATGCAATTTAAGTCAACATAGAATATAAACCTGTGGCACCATCTAGCCATAGCGCACGTCTGAGACTTAGGGCCAGATTTACTAAACAGGGCAAATTAGCGCATGAGCGCAATTCCAAAAATGCGCTGATGGGAGTGGTGATATCTGCGGGTTATTTACTAAAAAAGCGCTAATTAAATAACACAGGCGCAACAGCTGATTTCCATAATGACCAACCAATGTACTAAGAGCAGCGCAAATTAGCGCATGGTTGCAAATAAGCAGAGATGATGCTCCTGCAGGTGCATGTGATATACAGGCCGATAAATAAAGGCAGAGAGACGCGTGAACTTATCTGGTAAAATGATCCTGGAAATCCTCTCCCTTCTACCATGCAGTCTCTGATTTCTGCGATGTCTCCTCCTAGCAACAACAATTGCAGCCATTTCGAGCGCAAAATGATTTAAGACATGCTTTTTTTCGGCGTTAAATAGTCGCGCAAATGCCATACATAACACATGCGCAAACATTAGTAAATCGCGTTGCGTGAATCATTTAAATAGTCTCCTCCCAAAATGTTTGCGTCTGAAAGGGAAACTCCTAGAAATGCATATGCAATCAGGTCAGTCGCAAAAAGAACTAGACCACACCTTTTCAGCGCTAATGATCCACTGCGCGTCTTTAGTAAATTCCGACATCGCTATTTACCGCCAAAATGATGGTTTACGCTGGCGCAAGCGCTTAGTAAATCTGGCCCTTAAACTTAAACGTAAATATAAAGTATTGACTTTTTTAATGGCAAAAAAAAAAAAATTAAATGTGACGAGACATTGGCGCGTCTAATGCACAGGATACGCAAGCATGGTGCTTTCATGCATGGTAGCGAGTCCGCCAATGAATTATATAATAAAATACATAAATACTTACAAAGACACTGTAGAGAACTTAATAAACACTTTCATTTAATTTTGTTTGAAACTTGAGCTGTTATGATGAATCTGCAAACTATTATACCCTATGCGAACAGTAAACGCTTTCTAGGGAGTGTGCACTGGTAAACATGAGGAAAGCTCTCATATGTCATCTATTAGCTGGTGGCAGTAAGTGTACATTTTTACCATAGTAAACTCAAATGGCGTCTAAATTTCACTGCGGTTAAATGCATTCGCGGGGGCGCGCATCATCTACGCTGAGCGTAGCTGCGTCTGGTCGTAGTTTCACATGGTGCAACAGGCGTAAATATTTTTCACAATGTCAGATGTAGCTACACTGCAAAAATGACTTTCTTACTTAGTATTTTTGTCTTGTTTTCAGTAGAAATATCTAAAAATTCTTAAATCAAGATGTATTTTCTTGATGAGAAAAATGACCTAAGAAAATAATACTAGTTTTTAGACAAAAAATATACAATTTAAGTGAATTTGTGCTTAAAACAAGCAAAAATATCTGCCAATGGGGTGAGAAAATTTTACTTAAATTAAGTGTTTAAGAAAAACGAAATCTTATTTCACAATTTTTTTTCTCACCCCATTGGCAGATAATTTTGCTTGTTTTAAGCACAAATTCACTTGAATTGTATATTATTTGTCTTAAAACTAGACGTATTTACTTAGGTCATTTTGCTCATCAAGAAAAAGCTTCTTAATTTAAGAATTTTTAGATAATTCTACTGAAAACAAGACAAAAATACTAAGTAAGAAAGTCATTTTTTGCAGTGTAAGCCCGACGTAGGACTACCACCCAACTTTTTTACGTCTGGCTGGTGCAACTGGCCCCTGGCTTATTTTGCATCCGTGTGCAGTTTTGACCTGCACTGACATTTGTGCTTTTTCAGTTGCTTAAAAACATAATAATGACAACAGTCTCACAACACTGTGTCCAGCACAAACTGGGCTACAATATTATGTGAGCAACATGTATGTATTTATGCGTGGTTTTTGAAAAAGCAAAAGTCACTGATAAGTCCACAAAACCCATACAAAAAATGTTTTCACAAGACTTTTCAAAACAGGACCTTGTAGTCTAGAGTTTTTCTTCAAAATGATGTGAAAATCATTCTTCCTACTCATTCACATTAAGCAATATATTGATTATATTAAGCAATATATTGCCAAGTAGTGGATGTATGCAACTTTTTGAAAATGCATGTCTATTTAATATATGACCTATAACAAAAAGTTACAAAATGAACATAATTTATAACATGTATAATAATAAAACATATAAAAGGTAAAAATAGGGGTAAAGTTTGGCCCACATCATAATTGAATTTTTTTTTTATTTGGCCCTTGAAGAAGGGTAGTTGAAGACCCGTGCTGTACACAGGCTTTGCATATCATTATTATTCTTTATGAATTATCTTACAAGCATCCAAAGTCAGACATATCATTGAAATATCTTATTACCATGTATTTAGTGCATTACAATGCTAGATAAATGAGAATTTGTGAGCGTTAAAATTTACAATTTGTCGTGTCACACAGCTGCTCCTTCTGCGAGGTTACGCCTTCAACCACTCTGCAGATTTCGAGACGGTGCGCATGATGAAGGAGAGTCTATGCTACGTGGGATACAACATCGAGCAGGAGCAGAAGCTGGCTCTGGAGACCACTGTACTGGTGGAGTCCTACACGGTCAGTTTTATGTGACTGGGAGAAATTTCATGAACCGTTTTAATGCAGAGTTGCATGCTATAAAGGTGTTAACAGCCTGTGGAGCAGTAATATAACTCTTGCTGAAATGTTTGAAAGTAACAGTTCAAATGTTACAGGATGTGAGGCAGAAGTTTTTCTGGCAGGAGTTTTTAGTGTGTGGTTCACCGATTCCCACTGGGATGAATCGGTATTCCGTGTAGTTTCCATGGTAATACGCTTTTTGGACTGAGTTTAGCAGCAGGAAATTCTTCAGTTTTCACTTTGAGTGAAACAGCACAAACCGCTCTGTTCTGACTGGCTGCTGGATGTGCTGGATGTGTGTGGCCTCATGGGGGCAGTAGTGAGGTGAATATTTTTTTTTTTTTGAGGAAGGGAGGCGTTTGCAGGCAAGCTGGTCAAAGTTTTACTCATCATGTACGCTGTGTAAAGGCAGTAAAATGTTTTGCCAACAGTTCCCCTTCTACTTTCTTTTCGAAACCTTTTTCTGTTACGAAAGAATCAAACGAAACAAGTTTTGAAACAAGGAAAGCTGTGTAATGTCGCAGTTGCTTAACCAGCATGTAACATCATTTCCTGCGTGGCCGCAGTCTTTCCCCAGCTGGGAAGCTCTGCATTTCCGACCTCTGGACACTCCTCAATGGGCTCTTTATATGCTCCTGCACAGCCTGCTCCCATTTTTCTCATTAGTCATCACGGTTAGACTTGGCTACGGGTTACCCTTCAGACCTAAGACTTTGTTCAGTCGAGCCAGTTTAACAGGAACATCCAATTATCAAGGCAGATTTGAAATAGTGATGCATGTGATAAGCAGCTGGCCAAATGTTGACACGAGGTGTGGTTATATACCTCAGTATTTATCGATGAGGTTTTATAGCTGTTTAGTTGCCGTTGAAGATGTGTAATATTGCAAGTGAAGTTTCGTGCACTCAAAGAGTGTGATTATGGATCACTACAACAATATATATTAACATTTAGCTATATGTCCTGTAACATAAATATGACGAAAAACAGAATCATCACAATATTCACAGTCTTGCTTAACTTCGGCACAATAATCATAAAAATATTTTGTGAAAATTCAATATAATAACGTAATTATATTAAAACCTTCTAGTATGTTTAGTAAAACTTTCAAATTCTTTCTGTGTTTATGCAGCTTCCCGACGGTCGTGTTATTAAGGTTGGGGGCGAGCGGTTCGAGGCCCCGGAGGCTCTCTTTCAGCCTCACCTCATTAACGTTGAAGGGGTCGGGGTGGCCGAACTTCTCTTTAACACCATTCAGGCAGCAGACATTGATACAAGGTGAGCTCACATTTCCAGTACTTGTATTTACTGTAGTTTGCTTATGGCCTTACAGCTGTTAAAGGATTAGTCAATTTTCTTTAAAAAAATCCAGATAATTTACTCACCACCATGTCATCCAAAATGTTGATGTCTTTCTTTGTTCAGTCGTGAAGAAATTATGTTTTTTGAGGAAAACAGTCCAGGATTTTTCTAATTTTAATGGACCCCAAAACTTACTTAACTCAACACTTAACCGTTTTTTTCAACGGAGTTTCAAAGGACTCTAAACAAGAAATTATCTAAGAAAAATTAAAAATATGCACTTTTAAACCACAATTTCTTGTCTAGATCCGGTCCAGCGCGACCTAACGTAAATGCGTAGTGACGTAGAGAGGTCATGTGTTACATATATGAAATGCACATTTGCGGACCATTGTAAACAATAAACTGACACAAAGACATTAATTATCATTCAAAATACAACAACGTCGGAACGGTCCTCTTTCTCCACACTTGTAAACACTGGGGCGGAGTTTCGCATACTTCATCCATGACCTCTTGACGTCATGACGTTTTGCGTGAGGTCGCACTGGCGCATTACAGGACCGGATATGGAAGAGAAGTATTGGTTTAAAAGTGCATATTTTTAATTTTTCTTGTCAAAAATGACAATCGTTTCGCTAGATAAGACCCTTATGCCTCGTTTGGGATCGTTTAGAGTCCTTTGAAACTCTGTTGAAAAAAACTGTTACGTGTTGAGTTAAGTAAGTTTTGGGGTCCATTAAAATGAGAAAAATCCTGGAATGTTTTCCTCAAAAAAAAAAAATTTTCTCTCGACTGAACAAAGAAAGACATCAACATTTTGGATGACATGGTGGTGAGTAAATGATCTGGATTTGTTGAAAATGGACTAATCCTTTAATCCTTAGATAAAGAAATACACTAGTAAACATTCAAACTGGATCAAAAATGTTTATCAAAGGTCTCCGAATACAAGAACGGTTATTGTATACAAAGTTTAACTTTTATGAAAGGTTTTGATCCACTTCAAATGTATAGTTCACACAAAAATGTCCATTTGCACACCTTCATGTCATTCCAAACTTGTATGGCTTCATCTGTAGAATTCAAAACGAGATTTAAACAATAAAACAAATTAACAAGTAAAATAAAATAAAATCAACGAGTAAAACAAAGATTTTTTTGAGTAGGTAATTTCAAAAAAGTAGCCCTCCAGATTGTTTTATCCATTTTGTAGCCTTTGCTCACATAAAGATTGGAGACCTTTAATATAAGTTCTCCATGAGACTTATATTATTCATTCATGCATAGGTTTGTGTGAGCAATAGACTGAAATGAGTCACTATTAACTGAAAATCCCATAAAAATCATTCAGGATGTGAAATGAGTAAGGATTAAATTAAAGGAATAAATCCATTTTCTTAAAGGATAATTCCGGTATTTAACACTTTGGGTCTCATTTCTGGTTTGTTTTGGATGAACTACAGTGATGGACACAGAAATTTTGACAAAGGGTCGTGTCTTGAGTTTTTGACTTGTTTAGAAGCGTCTCTTGACTGCTTCAGAATGAAAGTCAATGACCGTGCACAAACATGTCATTAAAACAACACTTAACGTTCATTTTCAAAACTGTACTACTCACCGAGTGGTGCGTGGTGTTCGTTGATGTTTAAAAACAAGTTGTGAAGCGAAATACAGTTTCTGTCGTGTTTTATTTGGCATTTTGTAAAATTCCATTGATCTCTCTTGTAAGACTCATTGCTCGCTGATATATCACTCCGCCACTGGGAAACAGAAAAGGGTCGTTTACATGTGGTTGTAGTTTTTTCGCTCGGTTTCTCTCAGAAGAATTTTTTTCCCATATTTGTAGGGCTGGACCAGAATATTTGAATATTTGTTCCGTGGATTGACATTCGATTTTCAGTTTTGAGATTCGAATATATATATATTAATATTTCACAGCGTTAATGCAGAGCTTTTGCCAAGCAGGAAGTGCGCTTCACGCTCCCGCTCTATAGGTGGCGCAGAGAGCCCAACATCCATAGCCAACAGCCACCAAACGCCACCAGTGGAAGAGATCGCCTCGAACGGAAACTGCGCTTCCTGCTTTGGCATTCACGCTAATAGTGTTGTAAATAACGTCCAGTTTCTTGCAAAAACTGATTGATGTGCTTCACAAGACGTCAATATGTCACACGGAGTTATGGGGGATTACTGTTGTATTGGATATATATGCTTTAGCTCTTAAAGTGTGCGGATCGGTTGACTTGCATGACAGAGCACTGGGGTTTCTGCAAATATCTTCTTTATTGTTCTGAAAAAACATATTGGATGGTGTAAGTGTTATAAATAAACATAATTTGGAAAGTATGCTACCGTTTTATTAGTTTGTTGAACTTCGTTCATTTATTTTCGTTGTTTTATTTAAATAGCCTTACAGTTACCCTTTACGTTGTCAGTAATTACTGTGCTGTTAATTTCTGATACGGGAGTGTTTGTTTGTTAGAAAAATGTAAGGCTACCTTATTAAAAGTGCTCTTGTGTTTTGTTTCACTAATGCTGTTCTCGCAGGACGCGTGACAGGCATGCCGAGTGTGTTAACGCTTCAGACTCAAATATAGAGCGGAAGTATATACGCGGTTGTGAGGTATCTGAAAAAATAGTTCCACTATAGCAAATAACACGGATTGAAATCATACATTGCGCCAATATATTTGTTTTTAATCATCAACGAACACCACAAACTACTCGGTGAGTAGTACAGTTTTGAAAATGAACGTTAAGTGTTGTTTTAATGACATGTTTGTGCATGGTCATTGACTTCCATTCTGAAGCAGTCAAGAGACACTTCTAAACTAGTCAAAAACTCAAGACACGACCCATTGTCAAAATTTCTGTGTCCATCACTGTAGTTCATCCAAAACAAACCAGAAATGAGACTCAAAGTGTTAAATACCGGAATTATCCTTTAAAAGAAAAATCCAGATAATTTACTCACCACCATGTCATCCAAAATGTTGATGTCTTTCTTTGTTCAGTCCAGAAGAAATTTTGTTTTTTGAGGAAAACATTGCAGGATTTTTCTCATTTTAATGGACTTTAATAGAGCCCAACATTTAATACTTAACTTAACACTTAACAGTTTTTTTCAACAGAGTTTCAAAGGACTCTAAACGATCCCAAACGAGGCATAAGGGTCTTATCTAGCGAAACGATTGTCATTTTTGACAAGAACAATAAAAAATATACTCTTTTAAACCACAACTTTTCGTCTAGATCCGGTCGTGATGCGTCAGCGTGACCCCACGCAATACGTCATGACGTCTAGAGGTCACAGAGGACGAACGCGAAACTCCGCCCCAGTGTTTACAAGTGTGTTGAAAGAGGACCGTTCCGACGTTGTTGTATGTGGAATGATACTAATTAATGTCTTTGTGTCAGTTAATTGTTTACAATGGTCCGTGCAAAACACGTGACCTCCCTATGTCACTACGCATTTACGTGAGGTCACGCAGGAAAGGATCTAGACAAGTAGTTGTGGTTTAAAAGTGCATATTTTTTATTTTTCTTATCAAAAATGACAATCGTTTTGCTAGATAAGACCCTTATGCCTCGTTTGGGATTGTTTATAGTCCTTTGAAACTCCGTTGAAAAAAACTGTTAAGTGTTGAGTTAAGTATTAAATGTTGGGCTCTATTAAAGTCCATTAAAATGAGAAAAATCCTGCGGTGTTTTCCTCAAAAAAACATAATTCCTTCTCGACTGAACAAAGAAAGACATCAACATTTTGGATGACATGGTGGTGAGTAAATTATCTGAATTTTTCTTTCAAGAAAATTGACTATTCCTTTTAAGGGTGTGAAAATGATAACAACGTTTAAACTTTGCAGAAGTTAATTTTTAATAATGAGAAAGTAAAACCGTAGCATATAATAAAATGTACATAGCTGGGTTCTCTTACCTTTTAATTTAAGGAACATAACCCCACCATAAATGATCTCTCTCTCTCTCTCTTTCTCTCACAGGGCTGAGTTCTATAAACACATTGTTTTATCAGGAGGATCCACCATGTACCCTGGTCTGCCCTCTCGACTAGAGAGGGAACTTAAACAGCTTTATCTTGAGCGTGTACTAAAGGGTGATGTCAACAAACTCTCTGTAAGTTTGCCCACTTTTTAATGTACCATACATTTATATATTGGTTAAGATCTTCAAAAAAAATTGAGACCACATAATAGGTTCAACGATTGGCATGAGTAGATTACATACAGAGTGCGCATGATGCGATATGGGCGACGCGTTTGTCATGAAAACACACGCTATTCGCCTCAAGCGTGTCTTCGCCCAGGTTGAAAATATTCAACTTGAGCGAAAAATTTGCATGACATGAAGATAAATCCTGCGAGTAATCTAGAGCTAGTAACCATGGGTTCACACCAGCCGCGTTTGAGGTGTCATTTTGCCGCTTGAACATTTTGAGTTTACTCACTTCATTTGCGCGTGAAAGCCTAGTCATCGAGGGCTTCTGCGACTCCGCTCACTTCCTGTAATCACTCTAGAGCAAGCTCCTTGATTGGTTAACGTGTATTTTTTCCTCCAAAATTTAACTCCTTGTTAAAAGTAAACTTCAGTCTCTTTTTTTCAATAACTGGAAATAGGGATGTTCATATTCACCGGTTAACCGAAGGTAAGAAGTTCTGACTGATTAATATTATCAGTTAAAAGAAAGAAACTATTTGTTAACGCAAGGTGCGTCGACACGTGCCTACAGACGTTTCGCAATTTTTCTATCCTTAATTTGTGAATGTCCTGTAAAGGACGCAAATAATTTCTGCCCTGACAGTCTGATAAATAATCATTTATATCAGAAAGCATTTGTACTACATATGTGTCCATGCTTGAGTATGGTTTGAAAGCTGCATGGGGACGCGCATGTGTGCACAAGATGAAACGGTCCGTCTCCGCCTCACGCACGTCCAGACAGACCTTCGCTGAGCGCCTCTGTCCTAGACCCTGACCATAACTTTTCTGAAAAAGAGACAATCCGCCCTCTTTGGGTATTAATCCAACTGATTGCATGCTTTTTAATAATGTAATGTTGCGTAAAAATTTGACAATGTATGAATCCTGGTTCTGTTGCAAGTTCAAATAAAAGAAAATGTTTGTATTGTTTTTATGGGGTCACAGAGAACCGTCAACTTAAATTTTTTTTACTCCATAGCAAATAAATATTAAAATCTTATCAGTTAACGGTTTTCGGTTAACAAGCTGCGGTTGTTGGCCAAGAAAATTAACTTAAATGAACATCCCTAACTGGAATAATATGGGTTATGGCATATGCAGTGCAGTCTGTATGGTCTCAGAAAGTTACGAAATTATGAAATGTATTTATACAGCTCAGAATAAATAAACTGTTTTAACAGTACAGTCAATTCATATATCTCAAACGATCAAGTAAATTTGAACCACTTTAGTCAATTTTTGTATTGTAATGCCACTTTTACACCAGCAGGGGGGGTTGCATCACCTGCTCCTGCACAGTGGTGTAAAAACTTGTCAGTCGAGCAATTTTAACAGTCCGGTTTAAACACAGACCGGCCAGCTGAGCTCCATCTCATTTAGATTCTGGCCATTGGCCTGGAAAAGCATTTTGGGGAGCCTCTGAACCGGCCGCATGTCAGGCCACTATATATAGATGATCAATTACAGATGGCATGTTTGATACGGGTGAACGGCATGTCTGTCTGCTTGTCCTGAAGCCAATTAAAAACCCATTTACTTTACACGAAGGCCTCCATGAGAGCCTTTCAGCCACCTGTTTATGGTGTGTTCAGTCTCTGAGAGTGGATGAACACCGATCAGCTCCAGAAGAGTTCACATACACTGTACACCTCATTATTCTCCCATTCGGGTTCGCCTCTCAATTCCCAACCGGACAGTGTGGCTTTTTATATGTTTTAAAGAGATCCATTCAAAGGGTTTTCTGGTATGTGGGTCAGTGTCCGCTCTGTTCCCCCCCTGAATGTCTCGTCACGCTGTCTGTTTAATACCCCCATAGAAATTCAAGATCCGGATCGAGGACCCTCCCCGGCGCAAGCACATGGTGTTCTTGGGTGGGGCGGTGCTGGCTGACATCATGAAAGACAAGGACAACTTCTGGCTGACGCGGGAAGAGTATCAAGAGAAGGGTGTACGCGTTCTGGAGAAGCTCGGCGTCACAGTCAGATAAACGGTTCCCGTAAGGCCGCTCCGCTGACTCCCGCATCTGTCGAACGACCTGTTTTACGTTGCTCATCTCTTTTGATGTAGATTGATGGATTGGGATTGTGAAGAAGGGTACTGGAGATGTATTATTAGTTTTATTTGGTTTGGTCCTCTGTCCCCGCACTGAACTTACCAGTAACATGGCAATGTCGTCATCATCAGTCACCTGCTAACATATAGTGGCATATGTTGGATTTGGGTCATTACTACTATGCAGAACATTTTTATGTGCTGGTAATATTTGTTAATATACTTGATAAAATATTAAATTAATACTTTTAAATATGAAAAAAATGAATGTTATTTTTATCATAGTATCACAATTCAAAAATTGCAGGTGTTTATTCCATTTATTCTCATTTCAAATGAAATATTTCAAACTATAATTGCTTTCTAGAAAATATTGTTGATTTTAGTAATCTGTTTGTAGTTTATCTGTCCTCAATATCATCATCTTTCCCATTAGTGTTCTGTAATATCTAGTTATTGATTAATGATGTCATCATCCTAGAAGTGACATCATTTTAGTGAAAAGCAACAGCACATACATTAATTTTATCATTGGAATATACACATTTTTACTCTTAACTTCTTTCTTTTTTACAGAAATCAGTATGGTAGTATCAAAATTTCAAATGATTGTTAAAAATATCGAAGTTAATTACAAATTATCATCCTCATGATGTTTATGGTTGGGTTAGATTAGGCATTTACTTTTATAAAAATAAAAACTGTATGCAACATATTCTTTTTGAAAAGTTAAAGTTTTAAAGGTACTGCATTATAAAAGTCATCCAGTTATGGATGGGAGCGAGTAAAATGTAATATGCAAGAGCTTACAGGCTATTATGTTTATGACAGGCATTATCATCACTATTGCATTAGAACAGATACAAGCTGTAATGAATTCTTACAGCACCCATTCAACACTGTTTACTATGTGTCAGTTAGGTGACTGATGACCTAAATGCTTTGTCTTCTCATAATGCCTTTTTTTCTGAGGTGACCACAACTGAAAACAAGCAACCATGAGGTTATTTTGTTTTCATTGTGGTCGAGAAGCTTTAACCCTGTATAGATTGGGTAAGGTTTCTGTCCCTCTTTGTCATATCTGCCTGTTTTTGTTTCAAATGCTTGTCCGGAATAACAAGAGGGGTTAACATGTGCTTTTAAGGGGTTTAAAGATTGATCTGTGACTCTGTGGGATTTTTATAAGGTATTTAGTCAGCTACAATGTAAAAAGTGAAGTTTAAGTTGGATCAACTTAAAAAAATTACTTCAATTGTAACACCCTAAATATTTAAGTTCATTCAACTTAAAAATTCCCTTCAATTGGTAACACCTTAAAAAAAGTAAGTTTGTTCAACTTAAAAAAAAAATAATATAGTAAAATTAAAGTAATTTTTTAGGTTGATCCAACTTTTTACAAGCCAAGCTTGTCTTTGGCTAGATTGTAGTTGCAAATTGTTTTTTGGCAGACTTCGCCATATGTTTTAGCAGTTCAATGAGAACTGAACATCCATGTTGTTTTATTTGTTATATATATATATATATATATATAAAGGAGGGAAATTGAAATGATTTTTTTCTTAGCTGTCCAATTGTTATAATTATTATTTTTTACTTTTTATTAATTTTTCTTTTTTTGCAGTGCTGTCTGGCATAGAATAAAAGAAAATCGTTTTATACCGCTCATTTGGACAGTTTCTTTTATTTGTATAAAGCAGTATGGGATACTCATAGGTTTTATTATAACATGCTACATGGTAAATCTGATGTGGTTATTTGTTAGACATTCATACACTATATAAAAACAGTGATATTTGAGTGTTTTGTCTGCCTCATATTGTTTCATGTATGCATTAAGACGCCACATATTTGTCCAGTAAAATAATTATATTCTTATCCAGGGCCAAGCACAGTTACACTAAGAAAAATGTTAAAAAAATTAGCTTTCACTGCGGCAGTACCCTTTCAAAAAGTACAACTTTGCATATTAGTACATAGTTGAACATATTGGTACCGTCATCAAGTGCATTTTAGTACCAGAAATGTACTTATTGGTACCAAATGTATAAATATCTTAACATAAATGGCACATAAAGAAAACAACATGATTCATATTTTTCATATTTAATTTAACCTTCTCTTAAGGTGTTTCTGATAATCAAAAAATGTCCATAACAGCCAGTTTAGATTCAATTCTATGATGAAATGTCACATGGTTACAAGACTACCAGAGGGAATGTCACAATCTGAAAGTATGTTGGTTTAGTTGTTGACTGTGAAAACAAAGACAGTTAACTATATTAAAGTGAGCATGAATGTAACATGAATCAGCTGCCAGATTACTTTATTGCATGTAAGATAGACTTTGATAAGAGTAAGGAAAGCTGGCCATAGTCATCATAATGTGTCTCTCAAAGAACACTTATTTAATGAAGAAAGCTTCTAAGGGAGTCTTGATTTGAAGTAATCAATAAGGAATTTTGACTGTCACTGGTGAACATGCGTCTCAGTTCTCGAATATCTCTGCTCCCTTGATCAAAGCTAAAGTCTAATCCTGAGCTTTCCCCTCCGAGTCAGAAGATACACAGATAAGAACTATGTGTTTTCCACCTTTGACCCTGATTACACCTTTTGGAGGAAGTGATGCACTAAAGTAGCACTTAAAACGCCTATGTTGTTGTGTTAATGTTGGATATCACTGCCTATAGGGTGAACAAAAGATAAAATGTATTTGCAAGATGTTTCAATTACTTTTGCTGATACAGTGTGGTTACTCATGACTAATAAATGCATAATAAAAAAACGTATTGGAAAAGAAATTAAACAGAATATCAAGAAGGCACCTGAAGGCTGCTCAACCAAAGTTTCATTGTACATTGTAAAGTGACATTAAGGTGGTTCTTCTTCAAAATAGAAATTTAAAACTTTTAAAAAATGATCAAGTATCAAAAGACGCACACCTTTTTATATTAAAGTAGCTTATATGCTGCTTCTCTGATTTTTAAAAATGAATGATAAAAAATATTGTTACTATAGGAACATACAATTCAATGACATGTCATGGTGCATAAATATGTGAGTTACGTAGTTATAACAAAACTATATGTACTATAAAAAGTATAAAAATGACTATATTTTAAATTCTTAATTTTGATGTTTGTTTAAGTAATTATTATTTGCATATTTCACATTTCAATTTGTAAATTCTACATTTTAAAATATGACATTATATTATAATAATTAATATATAAGTATATTATAATAGTCAATAAAAAATAAATCTTTTATTTTCGTTATTGTTGTCTACACCAGTGGTTTTCAAACTGGGGGCCGGGGCCCCCAGGGGGGCCGCGAGATGATGCTAGGGGGCCCCAGTTTTATGACATTTTATGAAATACATTAATTTGTCATGAATTCTGTGTAATTAAACCTAAAAAAAATAAGGCTACTAACCAAAAGCACTACTTTTTTGAATAATTTTATGTTTTTTTATTAAAATGTTGAGTTTTAGAACAGTTTTTTGTCACAAATTTTCTTTGGGGGGCCGCGAAGGAATGCGCGGTACACAAAGGGGGCCGCACACTAAAAAAGTTTGGGAACCACTGGTCTACACTACACTATGAAAAGTTCATACCAACATTACAAATTTGGACACAAATGATGTACACACGGTTTGCCCCCTCCTCGTTTAAAAGGCATTCGTCCTGCAGTGTGACGTCATCGCTTCCGCCCTCTCTTCCTCCCTCCCCCCGCGCGCCGCTGCTGCTCGCGCTCGGGCTCGCGCTGTTGCTGCACAATATCCAACATGGAGTAATCAGAGATGGGGCTCGTCGGGGCCACCCTCAGCACCATCAACACATACTTCAACTACAATACATTCAAGCCATTTTAATGACCAAATCGTGGGAAATTATTCGTGGTGTTCGTTGATCTCTGTATATTTTTTATTCTATAATCCATCAGCAACTGGTTAAATCCAGTGAAAAAAAAGAAACGAAAAACCCACCAAGACGGAGACGGAGAGCAAAACGATTCAACAGCAAAAACGACAACAAAACACCCTATAGCTGAAGGAAATGTGAGGAATTATTTGTATAAGAGTGACATAAAAATGACAACCGACACGAGTGCACCCGCTGTGGGATTTTTTTGTAGGTGAAACGAGAAAAATGATTGAAGAAACACACCCAAACGAGTAAGTACCTGAAAAGAAATCTCTTTTTTTTGTTGTTGTCTTTGTTATGTACATTTGTGCTCGTGCCAGATCTTGTATGGCGTAAGTCATTTAGATTGTGTAGAAGACGGCGCTTGAAAAGTTTTGTTAAGTGTTTTGCGTTGAAATGTTGAGTGGCATTGTCAGTGGACGGGGGGATCGGGCCCTCTCCCACGGACACCCTGAAAGGGTGGGGGGATTGAGTGCGTGTGGATCGGAAATATTTTGTAAAGGGATTTGATGTTTTAAAGGCCCTTCCTTTAACATTCTTTGTGTGTGTGTATGTGTGTACACGTCACATGTTGTTTTGCGCCACGGGGCATTTTTGTTTGTTTGCTTTTTATTTTACTCGCCAAATATATATTTTCTTGTCATCAAAATGCATTTGCGACGAAATGCTTTTTTTTGTGTAGTGAAGAAGCGTGCTGCATTGGTCGGGTATATCCGCCGTTTGATTTGTGTTTTTGAATCGCTCTCATTTGCATACAGTGCTTCATTCATAAAAACACCATTCGGCTCGATGACAATGCGTTTAATACACTAGAAACATCGCCAATGGGCGTTTGCTGCTCGAGCTGTTTACTGAAGTAAACTAGTCCTGCAAATGCTAAAAATGCAGCTTTTGTAACTCACAAGTGTTCGTCTGGATCGTACGCCTAATAATATTACATTTAAGTGCAAACGCGTGGGCTTTTAACGTGGGGTTTAATTATGGACGACCAACATATTTTCGCGTTTTCGCCTCTAGGCCTTTATTATTTATTTATTTATTCGCAGTCTCGACAGCAGGCTACGTTAGGTCACGTCTTATTTGTCATTTCATTCTCAGTATGATGTCCTTTGGTGACTGAATTCAATAGGCAGTACAGGTTAACAATAGAGTCCTGACGGATGAATTGAGTCAGTGTGAAGCGGAAGGGTGAAGGGCAGAGGAGTTTGTTTGCGCTCATTCATAAAAGCTGTAACCTTCATTCATGACTGCAGCCACGCGATCGCCTCCGCGATAAGACATATGTGCAAATTAAAAGCTCATAAGTACGGATTGTCAATATATCATGATAAAACAACAGAAGACATCACAAATTCTAATGGATTTAATTGTTAGAATAGGAATATGACTAGTGTGTGTAATAATGTTTTTAATAATAATTTGGCCCAATAGATCACCAATAAATCCTACTGGAATAAGAGCGATAACACACTAGCCTGGGCCCCAGTTTTATGACATTTTATAAATACATGAATTTATCATACACTTTATGTAATGAAACCTCAGAAAAAATAGGGCTTTTAATCAACAGCATCACATTGTATAATGTAATATAATGTAATATGTTTTGTTTAATTAAAAATTTCAATGATTTATGTCATTAATTTTCTTTGGGGGCCACAAAAGGGGACCACCTTACACAAGGGTGACCGCAGGCTGAAAAGTTTAAGAACCACTGCACTAAATAAAGGCATTTTGTAATGGTTTTAATTGTAAACACCTGATAGTTTATAGTAGATATGTAATAACCTTGCTAATAACATAAAGTTACATTGTTATTAACTTGTTATTAGCCATATATCGCTGTCATATATCGCAGACACATGAAACAAAACAATTTGAAAAGCATCTTACACTTTTTTGTTCCATACAGAAGTAAGAGTAATTGGGTAGTTATAATAATAGATATGAAACTATGTTTATCATTGTAAATGTTTGTAAGGGTATATATACATTTTAAACCTGTCTGCCATGTCATTTAGGGACTAGCAGTTTGAAAATCTTTCTACTTATGATAAATGTAATAGGGCTGCATAACAACTTATTGCAAATAATCGATTGCAGGATACAAGTTTTTGTTTACCTCATATATTTGTGTGTACTGTGCATTATAATTATGTATATATACATACATGCATGCATGTATACTTAAGAAATATTTACGAGTGTATATACATTTTATATTTATAATTTATATAATATATAAATATGAATACTTAATATATACACCCATTTTTTCTTAAAATTATACTTGTGTATTTATATATACATAATTTTAATACACAACACACACACACATATATGAGTTAAACAAAAGCTTTAATTCTGCAAACGATTAGTTGCGATTAGTTGTTATGCAGCCCTAAAATGTAATGCAACTTTGACACAAACAACACATACGCTCACACAAAACACAGGCAGATCGCTCGTGTCAATGCTATTGATCTTGTTAACCACATTCCCAAACTAACATGTTTGACTTTGCCGGTAAATAGTGCTGAAGACAACAATGTAAAATGACTTTGAGAAAAGGTCACTCCGACCATTCCCAATCCCTCACCCTGTGTAGGAATAATCGATTTCAGATCCACATATACATTTTACGAAAATACTCTGTATAAAACGTTTGTGTTGTTCATTATCCTTATCGCTGGTTGTTTTAAATATTACATAACCTGCTACATACGGTTGGTGTATTGTTGTGTTACTCTAGGCCTTATTTTGTTTAGTTCAGTTCTGTGCATTTGAGCAAACCAGTAGTTAGTAGGAGATCTGGATGACATAGATTTATTAGAATTCCTAGGAATACAACATGAAACGCTGTTTTAGTCATCTCCTCCCCTTTTTTGTTGGCTGCCACAAGATCTTGCCTAACTTCCTTTTTTCTCTGTGTGTCATTGTCTAATATTTTTGACATGCTTGCCAGATCTATAGAAATAATTAACCTCCTTAATGTTTTAAAATCATGAGTCCTCAATATAGAAGGACAAGCTCAGCAGTTTTAAAGTCTTCTGCATTAATTTGATTTTAATATGGATAATGCTGGTCATTTAATTCCCTCTAAGAGGATATGGAGCATTATGTAGGAATGTTATGCTTTGTCTGGAAAAAAGCTTTACAGAAATCTGCTTATATTCTGAACGATTGCATTTCTTGAAGTGTAATAAACAGGGGATTGAACACAATGAACAAAATTTATGCATTTTTAAGTTATGTAAATCATAAATATTATGAAATATTGCACTAGTAGTGCACACAAGTGCCAATGAAATGCTTTGTGCTTTACTTTTGCTTTGTTTTTTCCTTCCCGTGTTGGATGCACTTGTGTTATGTAACCGATGCATGGATATTGGAGTTGGCAGGGAAGTTCGGGTCACATAATAGCACAAGTTAAGTGAGCTGTTGAGATTCTAGATATGCTGTTGTGCAACAATACAGTAACATATTATTAAATGTACCAATACAGTAACCATCTAAGTAAAACTACAATCAGTGCTTGTATGACAACGGTTCTTAGAAATATCAGATGAGAGAAAGGCAATTTTGTATTTGTCTGATAGAAACGTGAAGTCAATTGCAGCAGTTTTATAGCTGCTGTTCAGCCTGACAGATTTCCATTCAAAGTTCAAGAACTGCTTTTCTTATTTCCCATTATCAGACATCCTGTTCGTCTTATAAATGTGTTTTACATCCTGTGGAAAAGACACAGGAGCCAGATGCATCTTGGCTCTTAATTTTTTATTTGATTGTTTCCTTAAATGTTTCTTCAGTCAGGCCAAGTAATAAAATGTGATGGTTTATTTGTGAAGGCCACTCTGCTGTAAACGGCCTGTCCAAACATAGCTCCCCGTCTTTGGGTTGTCAACTTCTCACCCCTCTGTGGTCCTGCTGAGAAGAGAACACAGATAGCTCTTCAGTCACAGTCCAGACAGGAAGCCATTATCTGCGCTTTATTGAACCTGTTGTTCTTTTTCATTCAATGCGCTCCTCCTGAAAAGCATTGGGGAGCCGAATGAGGTCCTGTGAATTTCACTGCCCTCGTATGGAAATGTGCATGTGTCCACTGGAAGTCCGGTCAACTGCACAAGTTTTTGTATTCAGACTGCTTCCACAGGCCACTGACCGGCCATTCAGCAGTAAGCCGATGAATAATGATGACGGTTCTGCAAACAGAGCGAAGTAGATGAATAGTAAAGCAGTGCTTTAGTCCAGCTTCTTTACATTTGTAATTTCTAAAGCCTTGTTTATACTCGCACCTCACTCTGGATGTACTATTCTTTGAAAAGACAGGGGGCGACTCAGAGTAATCAAGTCTAAAACTAATAACTGTCTAATAGAAGTATATTTGTACCGGATCGTGTGCACCGAATGGCCGAACTTAATCTTTTGTGTGCGCAACATAGGTCAATTTTCATGTTTCCACACGAACATATTAAGTGGCGGAAATCTCAGCGTTCAGCACAACTCTTCTGTCAAACATATAACATAATTCGGCCCACAGAAAGATTTTTAGTTACTTAGTTGTTTATTCGTTTGACTATTGATGTAAACGTTTACGTGTCGCGTTTAAAAGTGCGTGTTAAACGCTTGTCAACGTGCTGTTTTGTTCTTTCAAAAGTGCGTGAGAGGTTGCGCGTCTTTCGTTGCTACCCAATCATGAGCCGCGCTTGTTACTCAGCTGCGGAGGGGTTCGTTAGTTTAAGTCACAGCTTACATTGGCGACACAAGCAAAGATTAGAAGAAACGTGCAAAAGATAAAAGATAGCTCATCTCAATATGAATGTATAATAAGTATATCATGTTGCTTGCTATGCAGTTACACATAGAGCAGTAATATTATTTTTATACAGAGATGGTACATAACCAATTCAATACTGTGACTTAAAATTTTTTAAAATAAATCAAAACAGACAATTTTTTGGTGGCAAAAATGTAGGCTAATAGTTCATTTTGTTAGTTTAGTGCAAGGTTTTAGTAGAAAAAGTTTAAGAGAAGGTTAAGAAAAGATTTACCTACCATTATAAAATAATGTAAAAAAGTATGTTATTTAGTGGAGAACTTTGCAGCAGTATTTTATTTATTATTCTTTTTTATTTTATATATATTTTATTTATTATATGTGAATAAAAAGTGTAAACAAATTGTTAAAAATAAGTTTATAGTAATAAACAACCTGCAGTTCAGTTTGTTTGCATTTTTTCCCCTTACTATACTGAAAATTAACCGAACCGTTTCTCAAAACCGAGGTATGCACCGAACCGTGATTTTTGCGCATGGTTAGACCCCTAATAATATATCAAAATATATAAATATGAGAACATGAATTAAAACAACAATCTCTATTAAACATTATCATTTCATTAACATTTTTATTTCAACAAACAAAACAGAAATCTAAAGGTTCCTTTAAAATTTCCATTCCTCATCCAGTGCTATGTTCAAAACAAATACATGCCAATAGTTTTGAATCCTATGTAAATTAATTCTTGTTTTAACTAGTTAACTTTTCAAACTTTATTGTAAGTGTCAAACGTGTCATCTTTAAAAGTGCCTGCTTTGCCACAATGGCCACAAGGTCGGCCTTTTTTTGACGCAGAGCCGCACGCAAAGTTACTTAAAATGTAGGGCACACCACCATGCGCAATGACCACTCAACGCACACGACCGTCCACTCCGTGATGACGCCATTTTTGCAGGACGTGTCAAGTATAAACCAGGCTTTAAACTGAATATGATCCTGGATGTGAACAATAGCAGTGGTATTATTTGCCACCATTATTTAGTGCTCTTTGTGTCCTCTCTGGCCTTAAGGGATGGTTTTCCCCTTCTCATATTGAGAAAGTGGATTATGATACTGAAAGAAGCTCTGTCACCAAATATGACCAGGTCATATGATCATATCTATTCATTGATTTATATTACACATCATATCTATTCATTGATTTATATTACACATTCATTTCAGGAAATAATATTACTGAGTTAGGCATAAATAAAATCTTTTTGTAAAAAACCAACAGTAATATAATTTTATGTTTCTTCTTTATTTAAGTTCGCAGATGTGTTTTAGACTAGATTTAACACAGAATGCATTCTTGTTTCTATTTTAACTATAAGGCAATTTAATAATTTTATTGTTAAAAGCATACAGAAGTATAAGCATGCACTGGTATTCCCTGTGCCTCTGTTTTGTATCTGGGTGTGAGATGTGGGCCAGGGAGGCAGGGTTAGAAAGACCTTATCTTAGGAAGTAACAGTCTGCCGTTATCAGGTTTGGTGCAACTATTTAACCCACCTGCCAAAAGGGGCGAAAGTCATGCCCTATGAATGATATATTTGTTTCTCATTTCTCACCTGGAGTTTTTTATTTCTTTATATGTGAGTATGCCCTGTGGTGTGCCAAAGGACGAAACAAATGAGTTAATGAATCACTCAGAGTATTTATAAAGTTAAAGAAAGCTTTCTTGTATGGTATACTAGACACTACCAGAGATGTGTCTAATTTGTTTGAATTAACGTGAGCTTTTACATTACTTAAAACACACATTTAATGAAATTCAGTTTAGTTTTTCACCTTCATGACAACCAAACCTATATAAATTTATTTTATGTAACACAAACCAAAATGCCATAAGCGCAATGGTTGTTGTTGATCTTTTTCATACAACTGAAGCACGGTCCCATATTACCAGCATATAGCTTATAGACTACATTAAATCTCTGAAGTTAAGTTTATTTAAATGTTATTTTCCGATATACTTTGTGTAAGGGTGTTAACGATTAATCGCGATTAATCGTTAGCAGAATAAAAGTTTTTGTTTACATCATATATGTGAACTGTGTATAATAACTTTGTATAAATAAATTTAAACACATGCATGATTATGTTTTAGAAATGTTTACATGTGTATATACATTTGTATATTTATGTATAATTAATATTAGATATAAATACTTAATATATAAAAAAAAATTCTTAAAATTATACATGAATGTGTTCATATTTATATATATATATATATATATATACATATTTATTATACATAGTTTACACACATATGTGAAGTAAACAAAAACTTTTATTCTGCTAACGATTAATCGCGATTAATTGTTTAGTATCCCTACTTTGTGTACTTCTGTGATTTGGTGTATTTCAGAATAAGTATTAAAGTGTAAAGGTATTGTCTTGATTTCATCCATTCAGAATGACCTGGATCAAGAAAAATTGACATTGCATAACATAATGAAGCCAGTTAATTGGAGGGGAAGGATTTGTTGGTGTCTTTAATTATATTGTCATCATCTAAAAAAGCAGTAGGCAACTTGATGGTTTGCATTACAGTGATTTTATCATGGTTAAAGGAAAGGCTTTGTTAGAACTCTTCTTGCTATTAAATATTATTATACCACAGGGCTGTTGAATGCTTTATTCTGATTGGTTGAGAAATGTTCCACAGGTGTGAATGTATTATTTTTCAATGAACACACACCTCACCTGTCAAATGTGTAAGGAATAATTGACGACGGGCCATTGAATTATAAGAAAATAATGCACACCCAAGGTGGTAATGTAGCACGACGCGAAGCTTAGCATTATTTTAAAATAATTCAAAGGACCGGTCCCCAGAGTCAATTATTCCTCTTATACCATGGTTACCACAAACATCACTCTGGTGCCTATTTTTAAAACATTTGACAGGTTAGGTGTGCAGTTTACAGAAAAATAATCAACACCCATGGAACATTTCTCAGCCAATCAGAATAAAGCATTCAACAGACCCATGGTATAACTTAAAATAACCACCAAAGCAATGTTTGTGGTAACCATGGTATAAGTAGAATAATTGAATCCGGTCCTTTATAACACCTTGGATGTGCATTATTTTTGAATAATTCAACGGCTTGTTGTCAATTATTCTTTACATAGATTAAATTAATAGATTGAATTAATTATTTATTTCCTTTATATATTTCTTGTATATGTTTATTAGGAGTGGAGAGCACAGCGCACTGCATCTGAGACAGTGGCTACATGGTTTGGTCCCATCCCCCAGACCTCACGTGTTTGCCCTTGAAAGAGAGAGAGAGAGAGAGAGAGAGAGAGAGGTGTTGCAACACCCATGTGATAACTATCATGTGTTCATATGTCTACTGAATGTCCGCTGCACCGCTGGACTGAGTTCGGACTGAATTATTTTCACATTCGTCTCATACAAGTGTAATTTTTTTGTTTTATTAACTTTTGTAACTCATGTGTTATCACATTTAGTGCTATAGGCAAAAAAAATGCGTGTCACCAGATTGTATTTGTAGTGCAAAATCAAATGCGTTGTACTGCATCCCAGAAAACGGCAAGGAGCACCCACTCAAAACTATCAATCAAACCTTGTGCGTGGGTTTTAACTTTTGCCTATTACATGCAGCACTGAGATTATAAATGTCCAATCAAAACATTTGAAAAGCCCAAACATGTGCATGCATGAGAGTTCATCTACAGTACATGCTGCAGATGTAGTTTTCAATGCATGATATTTTAAAAGCATGGTTTAGGCAGAATACTAGACATATATACAATATGAATTCTAAATCTGTATCTAAATCTGAGATTAGGAGCATCAAAGTTTAATTTCACATTGATTTTAATATTTGATCTAACTCAGTCAGTATTAAAAATATTAATGTTATATATTCACAGAATGCTCTTTACGGTATGTACTATGTAGAAAACAGTCAATCACAAAAATGTCTCTGTTTTCTTGTTGCTAAATTGCTTGTATTTACAGCCATGACTAAAACGTTTTTGCATATTTTATTTGAATGCATGAACTTTCTGGCATGTTTACCCTTTCAAAATATAGTCAAGTAAATAGTGTTTATCCTCCTATAGGAATGGGTAGCTATGGTTACCAGAGTTTGTTTTGCCCCTTATTGTCATGTGACTCAAACAACACAATGTCATGGCACATATTTTAAATTATTTTACAAGGTGGATAATGTGTATGAATTCATCTGACCTCATAATGCAATCGGCTTTCACTTCAGCTTCATTAGGATAGGGTTGCTTTTTCTGAGAACCGTACGTTTTTGTACGATTGACATTAATTTGTTAAGGATTTTGAATGGCCAGTTCCTTTACTGATATTGAGAAAGCAGTGTGGTCGGTATGAGGCTGATATAACACAAATGTAATTACAGTAAATGAGAGACAAACAGAAAATTGGCGAAAACAGCATTTTTTTCACTTTTTTTGAACATGTGCTCATTTTCCAGCTCCTTTAGACATTTGATTCTTAATCCATTCAGCCAATATCTGGGTCTGGCGCTACCACTTTTAGCATAGTTTAGCATAATCCATTGAATCTGATTAGACCATTAGCATCACGCCAAAAATAACCAAAGAGTTTTGATATTTTTCCTATTTAAAACTTGACTCTTCTGTAGTTACACTGCCCGAAAATAGTCCCCTTGGTTACTTTTAATAGCAGGGGACTATTTTTCGGGTAGTGCGTATTATCACTACGCCGGCTGCAGCCATGTTACATCAGCAAAGTCCTCGATTATTACGCCGGAATGAGAGTATAGTTCCCAGACATATCTGCCTAGAAATTCGAAACATTAATTTTCTGTCGGCCTTAGTACACAATGTAACTACAGAAGAGTCAAGTTTTAAATAGGAAAAATATTGAAACTCTTTGGTTATTTTTTAGCATGATGCTAATGGTCTAATCAGATTCAATGGATTATGCTAAGCTATGCTTAAAGGGCTAGCGCCAGACCCGGAGATCAGCTGAATGGATTCCAAAACTGTAAAAATAAATTTTTAACTCTAGGGGAGCTGGAAAATGAGCATATTTTCCAAAAAAGTGCACTGTCAGAAATAAAGGTACAAAACTGTACCTTTTCTGTCACTGGGGCTGTACCCCAAGTTTCCGTTTGATACCTTTACAGGAATACAAAACAGAATACAATTTTGGGTAGATTACCGTACCTTAAGGACCTACATTGTTAGAGAAAAGTCAAAATATGTACCCTAGGTGTCAGTGGGACAGCACCCTTTAAAAGGGTAATTGTATGGACCATTAGGTACAGATATGTAAACATTTAGTACCAATATGTACCTTTGAGATACTAAAATGCATTTTTGAGGTACTAATAAGCTCTCTTTGGTCCCAGAATGTATTTTTGAGGTACTAAAATTAAAACCTTAGGTGCAAAGCTGTACTTTTTGAAAGGGTACAGCCCCAGTGACAGAAAAGGTACAGTTTTGTACCTTTATTTCTGAGAGTGTGGAGTGTCTCTTTAATATTTATCCATAAGACATGTACTGCGGATCTGATACATCACAGTACTACTTGAATAAAACTTTGGTGCACACCAGAGTGTTATTGTGTGTGAAGTCACGATAAAAAGTGTATAATGATTGGTCATTTTACCGTCTATCAGACTTTGGTCTTTTCATTAGGAACAGCAAATTTAAGAAAACAGAAAGCTTGAAAATATTTGTCACCCAATACCAATAAAAAATTTCAAATATCGTCCGATATATCGTCCACTGCAATGAATCGGTCTATCAGTAATATATTCAAAATGGGCACCTCTTAAAGGTGCACTGTGAAAATTTTAGAAGGATCTCTTGACAGAAATGCAATATAATATACATAACTATATTATCAGTGGTGTATAAAGACCTTACATAATGAACTGTATTGTTTTAATTACCTTACAATAAGACGTTTTTATCTACCTCCTTATATGGAAGTCGCCTTCATGTTTGACAACAATGACGACAGCTATCGTAGCTTCCCATTGAGCTTGGTTTCAATTCGCAATCTCAACGCTAGATTAATACCCAAAGCCTCCCCCTCCAAAAACATATCAACAATCCCAACTTCCTAAAATGATTGACATGCATTTTTTTCAGTGATTTCTAATTTAAGTGACATCTATGCTCTAGTTAGGACATTTGTTACATAGATTACACATAAAAAAATACCAAAAAAAGAACACAGTAACATTAAATTCACTTCTGTCAGGTTCAGGTCAATGACTAGGCCAGACGTAATGCTCAAAATTGTATTGGTGAAATATCCCATTTACAAAAAGCTAAAACATCCAACTTACTATTGATAAGATAAACACTTTCATCATTATGCCTCTGTACAAACAATGGTTAGCACTTGACAGGTCTTTAGGAACAGCTCTGCCGTTGGCACAAATGATTGATGGGTTTGAAGCAGGTGTTTACATAACGTGTAGGCTCCAAGTAAGCGCTCGGCGTGCGTGTAGGTGTGTTGTTTGATATAAAGGGGTACAGTAATTGCGCTGGTTCATGTGCGGCTGAGCCCACACCCTCCGCGTGTGTGGGTGTAGTTGGTCGTAGCTTTAGCCGGAGGTGTAGGCGAGTTGAAGCTCACCCCGAATGGAGATTATATTCTCGGCACGTAAGACTGCCAGAGAGCCACAGGGAGAGAAGAAAAGACAGGAAAGCGAGGCAGAACAGGGGGAGATTTCTGTGCTTGTAGGCCGGGCGGCTCAGAGGAGAAATGGCTGCCTGTGGATGACTCATACCCCAGCATTCCCAGCGTTTGTCAAGGAGACTGAATCATACAAGCTTTCTCTCTGCTTCCTCGGCCAGCCCGGATGCCGCACGAGGCTGCGGACATGCTGAGGCTGGTGGCACGGCCCGGTCTCCGTCCTTCTGAGCGTGCCCGGGAGACGGTCGCCACGCTGATGCTGTGAGATACGCAGGGATGGCAGAGCATAGCCGGTAAGCCCGGTCAAAGCAGGTTTTTCTGGATTGTTCGGTCTGCGTTACTCTGTCTCCGCCTGTGTCTGTGGTATAATGCTTCAGCTGCCTGTTGTTTCTTTGGAGGCTGATACAAAACACAAGAAGCTGCTTTGAATGGCAAAGGTTGACGGTTTCCGTGTGGCATGTGTTTGAAGAACGTAAAACAAGAAAATGCGTGAGAGATGTTGGCTGTTGTGTTAAAGCTATGGCAAGCCATGCATTACAAAGCTTTTAGTTTGGGTACCATTGGAAAAAAAACATGAGTACACACATCTTTGAGTGGCTTATTGCTTTTAACAGCAACAATATGATTTATCAATATATAAAGATTATATCAATAGGCTGCTTGTGGTTGTCAATCAGTAGCAGCTAGGCACGTGAATATAGATCGTGTGTGTTTAACAGCATTTCACAAGGGCTTAAACACAACTCATCCAATCAGAACGGTTTCGCTTTTAGTTTGTTGATTTAGTCTTAATATGTGGCAGTATTGACAATATTATTGTGATATTTAGTCTTGAAATGTGCAGTAGCTTTGGCTCAAGTGCCACAGGCCTTTATTGCAGCCATGCTGTCACACACACACACACACACACACACACACACACACACACACACACACACACACACACACACACACACACACATGTTGGTGTATGTGGTTTACGGGGACATCTCCATCAGGGCCGCATTAATGCATGGGCTTACCTGGGCTTAAGCCCAGGGCCTCGGGCTAGAAAAGGGCCCCGAGATGCCGGAAAAAAATAACAACCGCATTTTATAAAAAGTTGATACTCCCTTTAAAATTATGCCTAATCGCTTTGCTTTGAATGTCCGTGCGTGAATGCAGTTCCTGCGCAAGAAAACCTCTCACTTACTGTAGGCTACCCTGCAATCATTAGTGAGCTTTTTAAAATTTCTGTCTGAAATATCCATTATTGCATTTCTGATGAACAAAAACGAAACTGAGGACGCGTTTTTATCTTAATATGAAAGACAACATGTTCATTAGATGATTCCTCGTAACATTTTAAAGCCAAGATGTACAGAACAGCACACAAAGATATTACACAAAACATTTTTGATAACTAAATCTAATAAATAACAAATTAGATTCTGCCTCGGAAGCCACGGCTAAGTTCAACGATCTTATTTCATTTTGAGATTTAGCGTGGCAAGGAAATAAAAGACAAGAAATTACATATAATTTGTTACTGTAAATTAAGCTTTATATACAATTCCTTAAACGGTTCATTTATAACAAGAAAACACTGAAATTAATCATTTCATAGACACTATATATGCTTTATTATTTTGCACAGAAATATCTGATTGCTTACTTTCACTTTGATCATCTCTGTATTCACTTGAAACAACTGATGTTTCTTATAACATTTGTTTCAGGAATCTCTTTTCTATCATTTGAAAGTTAACACCGACCATATTATTAAATCACAAGAGAGACAATTGTGTCAGATTCGGTAGAGATATTTATATTCGGTGTCATCACCGAAAAAAAAAAACGGCTTACCTGTTTTGTAGCTCAACTTTTGACAAGTTAAGCAACCTTTTTAAATACATTTTAAAACTTATACTTGTCGAAAAAATCTGTTTTTTGATGTTTAGTTTGATGAACGCCTAAATATGATCACGCAGAACACCTAGCGCGTTCGGCTAAATTGAATGTGACAGCATGCAACAGCGTAACATCGACACAACGGAAAGCAATCCAAAACTTACAGAACTTAAATTAGATCAGAATTTACCTTTATAATTAATAAAAAAATAAAAACAATATGAAGTCAGAATCAATAAGGTGCAGAACATGGGTGCAAAATGCCTTAATGCGCAGGGGAATAAAACACAAGCCACAAATAGTTTAATCAGATAACACTAAATAATCTATAAATTAAATAAAAACAAAGAAATATTAAAATCAATTTTAAAATAACGAAAGTATAGAATTGCCTGTTTTGTCTTTTAAATTGCAGAAACAAAGAGACTTGAATTTCTGAATATAGACGTGTAGCCCTGTCACGGGATTTATGCTATTAACAGACTTTAAAAATATTTATTAAAAGCTACTTTTTCACATATTATTTACTTAGTATTATCATAATAGGCTGTATATTTTTTATATTGGGAGAAAGCTGTTATATGTGAAATCAGATAATGTGCACTCTTATACAGCCAAAATTAAATGATCCTCATTTTATAACACATTTGCGACGATTCGACTGTGCAGTAGTCGAATCAGGCTTCTCCTGTCAAAGCATCGAATCTTAGACTATTCGGGTCACCCTATAGGACTATGTGCATATGTTATGCAGTGATATTTGTGTATATTGTGGGCATTCTGATATGGTTTTAATATTTTGTTATTGCATTTATTCCAGCAAAATAAAAGCCTGACAACTTGCACTTAGTGCCCTGCTAAAAAAACAGCATACCAGCAAGACCAGCATATGTTGTGTTTTGGTGCTGGTTTGCTAGTGAACACCAGCTAAACCAGCATCAGCACCAGCATTAGCACCAGCTAAACAAGGACCAAACCAGCATTAGCACCAGCTATACCAGCACCAAACCAGCATTAGCACCAGCATCCCATGCTGGTCATACCAGCAAGACCGGCATATGTTGTGTTTTGGTGCTGGTATGCTGTGACCACCAGCTAAACCAGCATAGACCAGCATAATTCCATGCTGGTTTGATTCTGTTTTTATCAGCAGGGTTATTATAAAGATTGTGCGAATGTAGGCTGTAATTCTGGTGGATGAAGGGCCCCACAAAAGGGTAAAGCCCAGGGGCCCCTTACAGTGTTAATGCGGCCCTGATCTCCATAGACGCAATGCATTTTATACTGTCCAAACTGTTATATTCTATTCCCCTTACCTACCCCAGTCCCTAACCCCAATGTCACAAAAACCTGTTGCCAGTCTTTAATCTATGAAAAACTACCATTTAGTATGTTTTTTTAGCGTTTCAGTTTATGGGGACACTCCCTGTGTCCCCGTAAACCACGTTTATAGCATAATAAACATGTCATTATACACTATTCATGTCCCCGTAAACCACATAGACCAACCCACACACACACACACACACACACACACACACACACACACACACACACACACACACACAATTATCCAGCAGCATCCACAGTGTTTTGTGGGTCACCTTTGTATATTTCTGTTATAATTCTGTGATAACACTTTCTTATGTAGGAGCTTTATGGGATTGATTTATTTGATGTGGTGGAGAGAAAAACAATTTGATATACAGCGTTAACAAAAATAAACTTCATGAAAGTATGCAAATTCCAATGCTTTGCATTCCAGTTCTTTGCTCATAGTGGGCAGCGATATTCTCTCAAAAAAAGTTTATATTTTGCAACAATGTGCACAGACAAACTGGGCGGAGTTTTTTTTGTGATTGTTGCAGGCAAAAATCCTTGATCTTGCGGCAGGTTTTCTTAAAAAATGTGATGGAATATGTGGGATATTTATGTAATTTTATGCGATGAAATTGCAGGAACTTGCAAAAATTGCGGGAACTTGCAACAATTGTGGGAACTTGCAAAAACTGCTGGAACTTGCAAAAAATGCGGAAACTTGCAAAAACTGTTTCACGAAAATCTGCAATTTAAGTGCGGCCCCCGCATAAATTTGCGGACTTCGGCTGATTATGCATTAAATCATGCGATCGAATAATCATGTTTTTCTTAAGGGACCAACTGGGGTAGCAAGCAGCACCTCCATTTGTGTACTTACAATTATATATATATATATATATATATATATATATATATATATATATATATATATATATATATATATATATATATATATATATATATATATATATATATATATATATATATATATATATATGATTGTGAATATCACTGTACAATTGTAAGTACACAAATGGAGGTGCTGCTTGCTTATATATTTATGTATATATATATTAATGCAATATTTAGTCTGCATATGGATTGATAGTATTTTTTGCCCAATATTCAATTTTAACTGTTAAACCATCTAGTTATGCATTTGGCAGATGCTTTTATCCAAATCAACTTTTTGAATTACAAGGTATACATTTTATCAGTGTGTGTTACCTGGGTTCGAACCCATGACATTTTGCACAGCTAAGTAACGCAATGCTCTACCACTGAGCTATACAAGAACACTTAATACTGATATTTGTCACTTGCTCACTTATTTGAACTTCATTAAAGGATGATTCAAAGTCAAACCAGAATAAAAAAATTATTACATTAATTACTCACCCGTTATGCCGTTCCACACCCATAAGAGAGGGCTGTGCGTCATCGCGTCCCAAACGACCCAAAATAGAATCCCCAAACTAGTGTAAAGAGAGAGAGAGAGAGAGAGAGAGCTTCACTTTCAGTTTTCTTTAAAACGATTGCATCCTAGGGACGAAAGTGATCGATTAAAGTACAGCGTGAGTGCATGCGAGTGTTGGGGGGGCGATCTCGGGCACGGTTTAGTATGGTTAGGTATAATATGAGTGTGCCCTAAGATCTTTTAGATGAAATCTGACAGCTTTCTGACCCCCGCACACATTGGAGACTGACACAGGGGAGAAGCAGATGTGGAATAAAGTCATACTTTTGCTTGTTTTTTGCGAACAAGAAGTATTATCAATGCACCATTGTGCCCTATTAAAATTAAGCTTAAACCGCTGTAGTCAATTTGACTATTTTAATGATATATTAAGTGTCTTTCTGGGCCTTGAATGTGGTAGTTGCATTACTGTCTATCAGGGATTAACTATCACTTTAAAAAAACACAAGGTTTTGATCATGTTTAACTTACCGAAGTTTATAAACTCTAGCTAGTTTATTACTGCATCATCAAATCATTTTTAGTAAACACGGATTGGATCAATTTAATTCAACAGGCCAATATTTCATTGTTTTAAACAATGTTAGATTATGCCACAGACATTCGACTCAAAGCCTTCATCGATTATCAGCATTTTTTATGTTATAGACGATATGACAATGGTTTTAAATGTATTAATAATTTGCCATTTTATCCAGTGATTATAATTTTTTTTACATCAAAGCACCTTTTTGGCTAGTTACATGTTTGTACATGATGTATGAAAATGGTCATTCAGTCCTATGGTACTCTATAGTACTCTTTGGTTTGCTTAGTAGCTCGTATTCCATTTGTTGCCTGTATGTTTTGAATTAAATAGACAAAGAAACAATTACTCATATTTATTTGTTTGGTTGGAAATTCTTTTGGAATGATGTTTCAAGCATCTCTGGGTAACCATGACCACCCAGGCTATATTTTCCATCACTCAGTGGAGAAGATAACGGATTGAATTAATTTTGGAGCCATGCTGTCATAATTCCCTGAGTTGTCCATTGTTGATTTCATTGAGACTCTGGGAAGAGGTGGCGACATATTATTTAAAGCCATTAGAACGCGGACAAGTCCACATTGTACGGAAACCATTGTGCCCTATTGTAATGTTGGTGCCCGCTGATTGTAATCGAATAGACTAAACTATGATAAGAAAAATCTGCCTATCAACACTCTTAACCGCAATTCCTCCACAGCCTCCAAAATCCCAGCAACATGGATTCTGCAAGATCTTTTGCTATTTAACTACTGTAAACCTGTGACTTTGAAACTAAAACTGCACAGAGTGGGTTTTTTGCTTGCTGTTTGACTGTGGGTAACCAAAGAGTCTTTGTGAATCTTTATGGCCTTTTAATATGGATAGTTAAAGAATATACGTATATATATGAGTAGTAATTTGCATAGGTTTTGATTAAGTCTGTGTGTTTACACAGGCGGTTGTAATGTAGGATCAAGCTATCACAGGTTTTTGCTTAAGTTAAGTTATGAGTTAAATTTGTCTGTCCAGGTATTCATCAGGCTAATTGAATATTCACACGTCACCGCACGTCTGACTTGAGCATTTACATGACATTTTAAAAAGTCAAATAATTGCTTTTGTTTGATTGTAACCAAACTTGCATGGAAAGCAAATACGCATTGCACGTAAATAGGGTTGGGTACCGAAAATCGGTGCCAATAGGGAACCGGTTCTAACGTAAACGGTAGTAACCAGACCGAATACGAATGAAAAATTCGGTGCCTGATTTCGGTTCCTGACTTTTCTTTACCGCCACCTGGTGTTCCGATATGAAGATTTCAGATGCAAAAGCCTCTAAAATGCCATCTGAGATTTTCTATATATAAAAACCCAACCGATACCCAACCCTACACGTAAATGTGCAATAAAACTTTTTCTTTTCAAAAGAATCATAAAGTTTAAATTCTAGTTTAGTTTAGAAGTTTAATGTGAGAGCCTAAACCACAACATATTCATGTTTTGTTGAACCGATAAGATGATAAGGTAAAAACATGGATCTTTTTGTTGTTTTTAGTAAATACGAGTCAGGCACTTATGAGTGGATGAAGAAAGAGGATAGGGGATCTTTCTCGCTTTGTTCCGGCTCCGATGGTGCTTTTGAATGTAAGCTGCAATGCAGAAAGCTGCTTGTGTTCGGGTTGATAGGGAGTCTCACCTGTGCTCTACTCAGGCAGTCATTTCTTGGCCGGTTGTAATATGGGGTGTGACGCTGGATCGGCTCCCACTGCCGGACAGATGGGAGAGAGGCCGTGATGAGACGCCTTCCAGGCTGGGATGGCAGCGAGCAGAGGGAATCGTGGCTTTCGACGCCTTCGTACATTCTGTTGTGTGTGTGTGTTTCTATGCGCTCCACATCATGTCTGTTAGATGCATTTATTACTGTGACCCTGTTTTTCCTCCAGAAGCCAGATGGTAGATGTCCCAGCATTCTAAAGAGACTTTAAATATTCTCAGTTACTTGGAAAAGATGACCAGGTGTCTATCATTATTTAAAGTGAACACATAAATGGGTGACACCTTATTTTCAAACCACTGTTGTATATTTTTACCATTATGTATGAAAGGACACTCATTATATTCATTGGTCAGAATGTTGGGACGCTGTATATTGCCCTCTGATATTTAGTTTAGTTTTTAAGTTATATTTTTGCCTTTATTTAACAGTAAGTGAGGAGAGGAGAGGACAGAAAAGTAAAGGGAGGATAAAAGGGTATGGGATCGGCAAATGACCATGAGCCGGGAATCGAACTCGGCAAAAGTGCGAAAGCACCTCATGTCGGGGCGCTGCCCACTACGTCTTCGGCTCCGACAGTTAAGTTTGCTTTGATAGCTTTAATTAAGTGATCAGAAAATGCTGATTTTATAAAAAAGATTATAAAAAAAACATTTTAAAAAAGCGTTAAAGTGTTAAAAAGTGACTAATTAGTGGACCCACAGACTGACAATCGGGATATGATCTGTCCCATTTACACTGCTGTGCCCTCCTGCCTTAACCACAGTGTAATGTTGAAAAGCTCACAGCATCTTTAAACTGTACGTGGGAGAAGACGAGGGAAAAGAGCTGATTTTTATACATTTCCAGATCACAGATGGATGGAGTGACTCACTCTCTCACACACCCGGACATAAACACTCACACATACTTCAGTGACATTTTCACTCGCCATTCTGTGTATAACATCCAGGTTCTGTCACACGTCCTCTTTTACATCCCTCTTTTTTCACTTGCATTAATACTAGAAGATGGATGCTTGCATACAAATATCACTTTTCTGTCTTAACTGGTTCACTTAACTGGTTTAACTTTAGCTTTAATGATAGACCGATAAAGACCGATATATCAGCTAGCTAGACGCATTTCTGTGGATAACATCTAGATTCTGTTACACGTCCTCTTCACTTTACTGGTTTAACTTTAGCTTTAATGATAGACCAATATCGACCGATATATCGGCTGAATGACTTTCTGTGTATAACATCTAGATTCTGTCACATGTCCTCTTTTGCATCCCTTCTCTTTCACTGCCATTAATGCTTAAAGATCGATGCTTGCCTACAAATATCACTTTACTGGCTTAACTGGTTCACTTAACTGGTTTAACTTTAGCTTTAATGATAGAGCGATATAGACCGATATATCGGCTAGACGTCTTTCTATGTATAACTTCTAGATTCTGTCACACGTCCTCTTTTACATACCTTCTCTTTCACTGGCATTAATACTAAAATATCTATTCTAGCATACGAATATCACTTTTCTGTCTTAACTGGTTCACTTAACTGGTTTAACTTTATCTTTAATGATAGACCGATAAAGACCGATATATCAGCTAGCTAGACGCCTTTCTGTGGATAACATCTAGATTCTGTCACACGTCCTCTTCACTTTACTGGTTTAACTTTAGCTTTAATGATAGACCAATATCGACCGATATATCGGCTGAATGACTTTCTGTGTATAACATCTAGATTCTGTCACACGTCCTCTTTTGCAACCCTTCTTTTTCACTGGCATTAATACTAAAATATCTATTCTAGCATACGAATATCACTTTTCTGTCTTAACTGGTTCACTTAACTGGTTTAGTTTTAGCTTTAATGATAGAGTGATATAGACCGATATATCGGCTAGATGCCTTTCTATATATAACTTCTAGATTCTGTCACACGTCCTCTTTTACATCCCTTGTCTTTCACTGCCATTAATGCTAAAAGATCGATGCTTGCCTACAAAATATCACTTTACTGGCTTAATTGGTTCACTTAACTGGTTTAACTTTAGCTTTAATGATAGACCTATATTGACCGATATATCGGCTAGACGCCTTTCTATTTATAACTTCTAGATTCTGTCAGATGTCCTCTTTTACATACCTTCTCTTTCACTGGCATTAATACTAAAAGATCTATTCTAGCATACGAATATCACTTTTCTGCCTTAACTGGTTCACTTAACGGTTTAACTTTAGCTTTAATGATAGACCGATATATCGGATAGACGACTTTCTGTGTAAAACTTCTAGATTCTGTCACGTCCTCTTTTTTATCCATTCGCTTTTACTGGCATTAATGCTAAAAGATTGATGCTTGCATACAAATATCACTTTACTGGCTTAACTGGTTCACTTCACTGGTTTAACTTTAGCCTTAAAGGAATAGTCTACCCATTTGCCATATTAAACTATGTTATTACCTCAACCTAGACGAATTAATACATACCTATCTTTTTTCAATGCGTGCACTGTACAGCGCGTTGTGAATGTGTTAGCATTTAGCCTAGCCCAATTCATTCCTATGGTACCAAAAAAAAGTTTTATTTTGTGGCACCATACTTACTTTAAGTGGTCTTTAAATAGGGAAAACACGGAAGTGTTTGGTGGCTTCCCTGTTTGGTACCATAGGAATGAATGGGGCTAGGCTAAAGGCTAACACATTCACGACGCGTTGTACAGTGCACGCATTGAAAAAAGATAGGTATGTATTAATTCGTCTAAGTTGAGGTAATAACATAGTTTAATATGGCAAAAGGGTAGACTATTCCTTTAATGATAGACCGATATATCGGCTAGGCGAATCTTTGATATCTATGTCCATTTGGGCAATAAACAAAATCATTTATTTGACATATTTTCAGTTAAATATTGTGCTGAAAGATGCTTTCATATTTTTTATTTGCTAAAACTTAAACTATTCACACACACATAATGTGTATGTAGCTTGAATGTACTGTAAGTAACTTTGGATAAATTCGTCTGCCAAATGTAAATTACGGGGCTTCCATTAAAACTCACATCAGACATATCACGGGTCACCTTTAAAAATATGCTCCTTTGTGATTTTGTGTATGGTATTTGAAATTAAAACATGTGGTGGAAAAAAACATATGAAGTAATCATGGAAAAACTTGTAAATTGAAGTGTTGTTGATAATTAACAAGACAAGTAGTACGTTTTATGTTTAAGCCGCACATATAAAAGCCAAAATCCTGCAGTGCAATTAGACCGAATTTCACACGTTCTCTCAGGTATATTTACACCTTTTGGTTTTGTGCATATGCTCCTGTAAAAACAACCTCGTCCCCTGTAACCTCCAGACACCCGACGGGACGTGATGTGATGACACGACAGCTGCAGATTAGAAAGGAATCACCATCTCTCCAGTCATTCAATTATGAAAAACAGCTAGTTTTTTTAGGAGATAGGTTTGATTTGATTTTAATTAGCCGTAGATATCCAATGACTCTGGCATAGAGACAATCCTCTGGCCTGGCCGTCTTACTGTAAGTACATTAGACAGTGCTGCTCCCGCAGGACGTCCTCACTCATTAATTCTTATCCCGCAGACAGTTTTTTTTCTTCAGTTTTTCCACAAGAGGAGACGCATGTATGTAGGCACAGAGCCAGTCACTGTGTATAATAATTATAAATGGCTCATAGTACGTGCTTAAATGGTTGCTTTGCTCTGTGGGTCTTTGTTTTTTAGAGTTATTCATCTATTGACATTAGACAAATCAAACTGTCCAGCTTCTAAAACAATGACATCAGATCCCAAAGAAATATTTTATCACTCGGAGGTTGTGCTTTTATGGCTCAGGAGATTCAGTATCAGGCCTCGGCTATGTTAGATGTTTCTTCTTAAACAACTGTTGTCTTAAAGCATAAAACTAGAAAGTAAATGTGCGCCTAGCTCACATTCTTTGGTCTTGCCAGGATTTTGATGAGAAAGGTTTGACTTCATATCGAAAGCTCTGACTTTTGATTGCAAATCTTATCACGTTTTGAGACCTCTTGTTGAGATCTTTATTGAACCCAGCTTGATCTCACAGGAATTTGTACGTATTTTATGAGTTTGCTAATGTGAATCGTAGTAGTCTGTTTTTTATGTGTTATGTGTTTTACACAGGGTTGGATTATCCATAGACGGAATTGGGAGAGTGTCCTGGGGCACCAGGCAATGGGGGGCACCAAGGGCTCCAGACTGCAGCCAAAAAGTACTCGCGCGTGTGCGGCCCCCTTGACAAAACTATGGAATGCGGGATCGGGTTTTAAACGCTTATTTGCATGACGTGTATATCGTTTTATGTTACCATGCGCTCAGTTGATTGTACAGATAGGTCTACGCAGCCCGGGTAAAGTCAACACATCTCACTCAGAACCGCGAGGAGATGCGCTGGCGCGAATTTAAAATTAAACATTGCAAAGATGAGAGACAAAGAGAGCGGGAGAACTTTTAGCCTACATAACACCAACAACATTATAGATGAGAATAAAGGTACATCAGACATCAGTGCCAAGTTAAGGAAAGCCGGATAAAAGATGAGAAATGTGTGAAGGATACAAGTAGGGCCTACTGTATGTAGATTGCCCTACTACTCATCTCATTACAGTATGCTATCTGGATATAACTTATTGTATATGTATCTTAGGCCTATGCCTAGGATTAGTGAAGGGGGTTGTATGATTCTTTGGTTCATAACTTACTATTCTAAAAGTTTCATCAATTGTGCATATGACATGTTTGCACATAGAGTGACAACTTCATAAAGTTAGGTCTATTTAGTATTTTTCAGTAATGCAGTTATTTGGGAAAAATGTGAATAATTGCATTGCAGGCTGATTTAAGGTGTGCCCTAAATTTTCTGCTGGCACTCCTAAAATGTTCAGTCAGGGGCTACAGTGCTCCTAATAATAAAAAGTTAGTCTGGAGCCCTGAATGACTAGAGTTCAATATAATATATATATATATATATATATATATATATATATATATATATATATATAAAATTTTGGGGGGGAGGGGGGCACTTGAAATTTGGTCACCCTGGGGCACTTCACTGTCATACATTGTACGTGGGTTTGAAAAATCTGCCGGTGGGCATACAGTACGCACGCACTCTTCTGATGACAAAAACTGCGTCATGCGCACCCTCACGGATGCATCAAAAAACGGTACTATACTTCTGTCTCAAAGGGACATTCCACTTTTTTTGAAAATATGCTAATTTTCCATTGAAACATTTGATAATGTGTAGTTGATCTCTAGCAGTTTTAGCATAGCTTAGCACTGTCCATTGAATCTGATTAGATCGTAAGCATCGCGCTAAAAAATAATCAAAGAGTTTTTGTATTTTTCCTATTTAAAACTTGACTCTTTGTAGTTACATTGTGTACTAAGACCGATGGAAAATTAAAAGCTTAGAAAATCGCAACTTTTAATTTTCTGTCAGTCTTAGTACACGATGTAACTACAGAAGAGTCAAGTTTTAAATAAGAAAAATATCGCAACTCTTTGGTTATTTTTTTAGCGCGATGCTAACTGTCTAATCAGATTCAATGAATTATGCTAAAAGTGGTAACGCCAGACCCAGAAATCTGCTGAATGGATTCCAAAAACGGTAAAAATCTAATATTTTAACTCTAGGGGAGCTGGAAAATGAGCATATTTTCAAAAAAGTGGAATGTCCCTTTAACCCCAACGTCGCAGGATCGAAGGCAAGTTATACGAATGTGGTTGTACGAATGAATACAAATTACCTCGTAAAATACATACGGATTGCCATGAGAATGTTATGTAAAGGAGATGTTTTGTGCACATGCTAAATGTCTGAGAACATCTCATTGAGATCTGAAGTTGTTGTACCGTCAAACTTCACGGCCGAATGCACATGAAGCAAAACTACTTGCCACGTAAAGACACACCATTCTTTTCAATTTAGTCATCGCTTAACACTAGTTTGGATATGTTAACTTCTGGATGAATTACACCTTTAATCTGAATTGTTATATGTTCTTCAATAGAACCCACTGTCTAAGAGAAACATAAGACATTAAGTAGTTTTCATATGTGATATTTCCTGTAAATAGTTTGTGATCCTGTAGCTCTGTTGTTGTTCCTGTTGTTCATCTTTCTGTAGCTTAATTGATAAAGCATTGCAGTATCAATACAATGGTCATGGGTTCGATTCCACACATACTGATGAAATTCCTACCTTGTAAATCACTTTGGATACATCTCTCACGAATCCATAAATGTTAATGTAAATCCAAAAGAATGAAATACATTGTGTGTGTGTGTGTTGACACGTACGCAAGGCTCTTCCAATCCTCAGGTTTAGTGTATTGATTTAGTAACTCTCTGGTCTTGAGACGGGCCCTCACCTCCTCACCCGTCCTCTCTGGTTAATTATTGAAGACGCCGGTTCAGGTTACCATATATGGCTGACTCCTGGCTTTCACAGCATTACAGAGGAAGAACGCTTGAGTTATATGAAAGTAAACCTGGCTCAGACCTTGTACTAGTCTGAGTGCATATGCCTCTGGGGAAGACTTTTTTTAATTGATTTTCGTAACTGTCTCGTGAATTTAATGTGTTTGGCTGGAGGTGTTGATGCTATGCGTGACATCATCCTGTAAAGCTTTAGATGAATGGAAAATAAACCAGACTGAATATCTTGACATTTACGTAACTCTCTCTGACATGGTAGATTCAAATGTTTAATGTAAGAAGTATGTGACCCTGTCTGTGAAATCCTAGTTCATAATCTAATTCTGAGATTTGGAGCATCGAAGTTTGAATATTTCACATAAGTCTCATCTCATTTCTTTCTCTCTCTCAGTGACAGTTACATCGTGCGCGTCAAAGCGGTGGTTATGACCCGAGATGACTCGAGTGGAGGATGGCTGGCACAGGAAGGAGGTGGTCTCAGCAGGGTGGGCGTCTGTAAGGTGATGCCCGCTGAGCTGACCGGCCGCAGCGACTTCCTCATCCACGGCGAGCGCCTCAAAGACAAGCAGGTGTGTGGCACGAATATTCATAATCTTTCCCCTCAGGCGCCGCACGGAAACCAGCCTGATTTACAACCCGAGGAGTTTTGCATGCCGGCTTTTTTTCCAGGGAAAATCTGGATGCGTTTGTGATGTGATTTGCAAGACGTTTCCCTTTAGCCCCTGTCATTGCTACAGCAGACGGCGTGCTCTGTTTCTGAAATGTCTCATTTGTTTTGGCTGGCAGGTGATCTTGGAATGTTTCGTGAAGAAGGATCTAGTCTACACAAAGGCCACGCCCACATTTCACCACTGGAAGGTCGACAATAAAAAATGTGGCCTGACGTTCCAGAGCCCCGCCGATGCCCGTGCCTTCGACAGAGGTGTGCGGAAAGCCCTGGAGGACTTAATGGAGGGTGAGAACACACATTACAGTTAGAGAAACCCAACATTAGATTTGGCCTAAATGCACGTAACCAGGGTTAAAGATGCTTCATTTGATTTTTTCCACTCAGAAATGTTTCACATTGATTGTACTTGATCTACACCCTAACATGAAATGAAGACTTTAGTCATTTTATTGTAAAAGAAAAAGCATTTATTATACATAAGGTCGGGCCACCTCATGATAACCTTTACTGTTTTCTTAAAGGTGCTGTAGAATATAAAACTGTATTTATTTAGGCATAGATGAATAATAAGAGTCTCAAACACGATTGTTTCCTCCTTCTTATGTAAACTGCAAAAGACCGGCCAATCTCAACATAACACCGACTGTGACGTTACAGTCGCAATGTACGCACCCAACATTAAATTGCACATTAAATAAAGTACAGTGTTGTTACAATGCTAAAAACAAAGTTGTGACTGCTGAGTTAGCGCTATATGCTAGTTAGTGCTATATGCTAACGTTAAGGCTGCCAAGTTCTACCATTGACATAACATAAGGTGTGTTTACATACACACAGAGCTACTGAAGGAGCTGCTCTGTGAAACAGCCAATCAGAGCAGAGCTCAACATTGTTATTTCATTCTGGTGACAAATCCTAGGGTTGTAAATGGACATGTAAAACCATTTCTGGATCATTTTTGCACTTAATAAAGTTACATACCTTCTATTTAGATATCAGAGAACAAATTAACAGATTATTTTAAATGCATTCTTTGGCACCTTTAATGTATTGTTCTTAGGAGGCATTAAACAGCCATCTTTGGCACTTTTTAGGGTCAATTAATTTAGTGTTTTCAGAAAGATATAAGCATATTTTACTTGGCATTTGACGGTCCACAGGGTGCAGGGCTCTGAATTGTCCTGTGTTACAGACAGACGTGTATGTTGGTGTAGTTATGTACTTTGATATGTCTGTCAATCAGTCTTCAGGGTCATGTGAGCTAGTTTCACTGTCTGCTCCTCAGCTTCCTTCTCTCGCCAGCCTCAAATACCACCATTAACCGACAGGATATGTGAAGGTCTGTCGGCTCACGTCTCCTGTTTACGTGTGTTTTATTTTAGGCTCCACAACTTCCTCTTCAACACTCCAAAATGAGGCTGAACTTGGGGATGACGATGTGTTCACAGTAAGAGCCTTTTGTTTTCAACGGATTATATACGTTTGTGCATTAAACATCCTACTGATGCATTATATTCTTTTTGGCTATACAACAACAATTCCAAGTTATAGAACCATAATATATCTAAACAAAATATATGTTTAAAAATCAATCATACTAAAACATTTTAGGGCCACAATTATTTTTAACAATTATTTTCATAATTGATTAATCGGGCGATTATTTTTTCAATTAATCGACTAATCGGATAAAATATATTTTCAATAAAAACATTTTTAACTGTTTAAAGCTAAATACGGCACTAAATTATTGTATTCACATGCAGGGCCCCAGACTAACTTTTTTCACTAGGAGCACAGTGGCCCCCAACTGAAAATTTTAGGGGCGCAACCAGAAAATTTAGGGGCACATAGCATAAATCAACATGCTAACCAAATATTCACCTTTCTACTAAGTAATACACTGTTATTACTAATAAATACTTTGATGATAGATGCAGAAAGTACAATGTTCTGTTTTAAATTCAGTGTCACATCCAAAAAAAAGGTCAAATTTACTGGTCACACATGTGCGACTGGATGTAAAATTCAGTAGCACACTCTCAAATTTTGGTGGCAAAATGCCACCATTTGGTGGCAGTCTGGAGCCCTGACATGTAAAAGTGTAGTTTTAAGCGTGCAAAAGCCACACACTACTACAGAGTTTACTAACATAATCTTTTTGAAAAAGTTTGTGCAGCTTTTAAATACTAAAACATCTGTATATGTCAAAATATAAATAAACAAACAAACAAAAAAATCCTTAGGGATGTGCTGGTGAGGAAATTTGGCCACAAATTAATAAACAAATTTTAATCTTTAACTTTAGACCATGATAAAAATTAACATTATTCATTATAAACAAAATAATTAAGCCATGTGATATGAAAGTGATACATGCATTGTTACAGAAATAAAAACTTGGATTTCCCTCTTACTTTAAAACAGATGCTTAGTTTGTGGTTCAATACTATTTTTATGAAAACCGAACAACAATTAAATAAACACAAACTCACTTATATTAAAGGACAAAATTAAACCTATATTAACCAGCGTCCATTTCCGTCATTGTCTTGTCAGGGTTGCCAGATCCACATTACAAAACCAGCCCAATGGCTATTCAAAACTATTCCAAAAGCATCCCAATGACTATTCACATCCTAAAAACCAACAACTGATCATTTCCTCTATAACCCGCAAAACATCAACCTGCAGAAAAGTTTAAAAGTTGCCCAATTTAGAAGGACATGGCAACGCTGCTGATGGGGTACACCGCCTTGCTTTTAAACAAGCTGGTTGTGTGGTGCGAAGAAGCGCCTGACTTTAAGGGGCTGTTTACACTTGGTTTTAAGATGTGTTTTCATCGATCGGATCACAAGTGGACGAGAGAGACACATTACGTTTACACCTGGTATTTAAATCCGTCTCTTTTGTCAACTTTCGACCGCATCTGTCCTGAATACTGTGAGGGGGTGGTCTGTGAGACGGTGGGCGAGTCTCTCTGCTGTCATTCAAACGCGAGCGGCAGTAATTATGAGTTTATATGGACACAAACTTATATTATGTCGGAGCCTGCTGCTTGTTTAGCAAGTAAACATGCTGCACAGTGTTTTGTACGTATATTTGTTGGAGCTTTCTCTGAATTTTCAGCGCAATTGATGAAATATGATCGCGCAACTTTCACACACTTGCAAAACGAAACTACGGAGAACACCCGCAGTAGTTTTATCAATGAAAGGCTAAAAATAGCGCTGTTCACCGTATGTTCACGCCAGAAGTCAAAAAAAGACGTAAAACTTGTGTTTAATACCTCAGTTTAGATAAATGGGCGGAGAGAAGGCGGTCGCGTGTGGCTGTTCGAACACATTCAACCACATTGCGTTCCGCAACTCCAAAGCGATCCGATCGTAAGTGGTTTCGACTACCTCTGAATGTGGTTGAAAGTGGTCGAAAGTGGACGCGTTCAAAACGTTTTGAACACTGTTTACACCTGGCATTAACGTCGTCCACTTGTGATCCGATCGACGAAAACGCATGTTAATGCCAAGTGTAAACAGCCTCTAATTATAAGTCACAGCGTGCTGTATAAAGCGATGGTGCAGGAGCATGTGACGTCACAGACCAAGAAATCCATCATTATTTAAGTTAAAAAACTTAAAACCATGTTTTTGTCTTTTATTGTTTTGGGTTTTGTGGAGAACAGAACACCAAAAAACATGACTGTTCAAGATCTGGTTACCTTACAGTCAACGAACAGACATGCATTGACTTTTAAAGTATTATATTTTTAAATTACATTCAGCAGAAATATTGGGAAAATAAGTGCGGGGGGAAATTTGCTTAATTGCGTTACAATCCAAAAGTCTTTGTGATTTTAAAGTATGCTTCATTTATTTAAGCAAAATTCTATTTGTTATTATTAATGTCATGTATGTTCTTAAGGTTTTGTGATGATATCCAAGACATGTTCCTGACTTTTAGCCGTTTATGTTGTTTGAAATGCATGTACTCTTTGAAAGTAATGTTTAGTTACTTCCGCTTCCCTCCAGCTTTCATGTCTACGGGTTTTATTTGAGTGTGTGTGAAGCGTCCCAGAAAAGCCAGAGTCCTTGTGATATTTTTACCCGCCGAGGCCACTGTGGAAAAGATGGCTCTTTGTTTTTTGAAGATGGTGGATGCGATAGCAGCGCGGGCAGGTTTCCTGTGGCGATGTTTCAGTGGGCCGTGCCGCCGTTTGGCTTTTGCCCACATACTGTCCTTTTGTGACAGTCACAGGAGACAGAGAGCAGCAGGCGGGGTCAGGAGATGACTTCCTGCTCGCCCCAGTAAAACTATCATTAGCAGCTGCTTCCTAGCTAACTGCCGTCCTGATTTACTGCCGGCCCGAGTGGAAGGAGGGGAGGGGGGGCATGCACAGGGGAAGCCTCATGGCTCCTGTTTCACTCGCTGTCTGTCTCGCTTTCAGGCCAAAAGGGTAGACTGCTAAGCCAAGGACCCTGAGCTGTAAAGGAAACTTAATCCGGTGCTTCTTTCCGTCCTGGAATTTATGGTTGCGCTGTTGGTTCAGAAATCAGAAGCATCAGATTTACTACCAAGTGCCGGTTGTTTTTTAACACAGATTTAGTTTGTCCCGGAAGTGAGTGGACTGGATTTACAACTCGGGCGATTATGTCGAGGGGAGCTGTTCTTTGCCGGGACGTACATTCCTTCTGACGGTTCCTCGTGAGCTAACCTATACTTAACCTCAGCTGGTTTTAGCTCATTCGGATCTGGAAAAGGACTTAGCCTGCATCTCTAAATGCTGGGCATTTAGCAGGGTGTGTCCGGTGTCGGGCTGGTTGTGCTCACAACACCTCCATCCGCATCTGATCAGAGATGTCTCTTATGCCAAGCACAGCTCGACCCTTGCTAAAAAGAGTCAACTGACCGAGAGATAAGGTTAAACGAAGGTGTTCACGTCCATTAAAATGAGGAATGTGATGTGTTTAGTTATTGTGAATGGCATTGGTCAGTGATCTATTCTGTACGATTGCCTCATAGGTGTTACATCATTCACTACATTGATGTGATGGACAGAACGAAAGGTTTTGTGTCCAGTGAGTCATCAGCACACTTCAGCAGTGCAGGACTTCATGTCCGTCCTCTGGCGTAATGCTGACATAACCCCATTACAGCATCATAACACAAGCAGCACACCCTGATGCTATTTAAAAATGTTATTATGGCTATGATGTGTCATCAGTTCCTAAAGGAAATAAATTTGGTACGGCCGAAATTTGGTGTACTTACCCTTTACTGGGCAGACCCAAATTAAGCAACGTCATTGACTCGGTTGTTAGCTGATAATCAGAATGAAATGTCATTAAGTAAAAAAGCTGTAAAAAATAAATATTTTTTAATAGTTTATCCAAAAAATTTAAACTTTGTCATTCTCAAGTTGTTTTAAACCGGTATACATTTCTTTGTTCTGCTGAAAACAGAAGAAGATATTTGAAATCAACCAGGAAGCTGCCGTTTTTGAAAAGCGCGACACTTCCATTGGAAACAATTGAAAATATACGCCGGCTGCCAGGGTAAATGCCTTGGTGTGCACGCTACCTTAAAGGGATAGTTCACCCAAAAATGAAAATAATGTCATTAAAGACTCGGAACACAGTTTAACCCTGGAGAACCCACAGGGTCAAATTTGGCCAATGTTTATTGCTGCTATCCAAAATCTTCTTGGGTTCTCCAGGGTTAAGATGTTTTATATTTAGTCCGAGAGCTTGCTGACCCTTCATTGAAAATCTATGTATGGTATACTGTCCATGTCCAGAAAGGTAATAAAAACATCATCAAAGTAGTCCATGTAACATCAGTGGGTCAGTTAGAATGTGTTGAAGCATTGAAAATACATTTTGGTCCAAAAATAACAAAAATTACGACTTTATTCAGTCTTCTCTTCCGGTTCTGTTGTGAATCGCGTGCACCTGACTAAAGTCACGTGACGCGGCTGATGTACGACGCGACTGACGTGTTATATGGTGCGCCCCAGCTGGTTTTTTGTGTGCGCCCGAGTTCGTTTACAGTCTGAGGAAGACACATGCTGTAGTTTTAAAGCAACACTATGTAGTTTTCATGTAAAAATGACTTACAGCTCCCCCATGTGGTTGAAAAGCGCAACAGTGCCTGGTATCAGACACTCTTCTGCAGGCAGGGGGAGGGGCGGGGCCGTGTTTCCTACCCTCCACCGCCACTTTCAGAGTGTGCTTGTAGCAGCTAGGAGGCTGCTCAGGTTGCAGCAACAGTACAATTTGTCCAGTTAAAAGTTGTTCTATCACTGAAATAATTTTAGAGACATTATTTAAAGGTAAAAAAACTACATAGTGTTGCTTTAAAAAAATACTTTGCAAACATGTCTGAGGATAAAACATCAGACACCTCACTGCAGTCACGTGACTTTAGTCTCATGCACGCCATTTACAACAGAGGCGGAAGAGAAGACAATGTTGAATAAATTAGTAATTTTTATTATGTTTTTATTTTTAAAATGTATTTTCGATGCTTTAACACATTCTAACTGACCCAATGATGTCACATGGACTACTTTGATGATGTTTTTATTACCTTTCTAGACATGGACAGTATACCTTACATAGATTTTCAATGAAGGGTCAGCAAGCTCTCAGACTATATATAAAACATCTTAAACTGTGTTACGAAGATGAACGGAGGTCTTACGAATTTGGAACGACATGAGGGTTTTTGGGTGAACTATCCCTTTAATGACAGAATTTTCATTTTTTGTTGAACTATCCATTAAAAGGTGTACATACGCATCTTCTGAAATCTTAAAATACTGTTTAAAGGGCCGCTAACCTAGATGTTTTCAGCAATATTAAAATAGTCTATGGTTTCCCCGAATGTGTCTATAAAGTTTCAACTCAAAATACACCACAAATCTTTCATTATACGATGTTGAACATGGCTATTTTTGGCTGCAATGAAAAACGTGCTGCTTCTTTAAATGCAAAGAAAGCTTCTGTTCCTCTCCCCGTATGCAAAGTATGGTGTAGAGCGCTTACAAATGTTCTCTGGACTACATCAAAACATGTGTGTCTGACAGAAGATTGAACTATGTGCTCATGAGGCATAGGCTGTGAGTGGTTATGGTTGAGGTGTAATCAATGTGACATCACATTGATAGGGGATCCCCTCAACAGCCTGTTTTGTGTGACTGTTGCAGTTTAAAGGAGATTACACAAAGAAGAATAGATGGATTTGTATATAACAGGATGTTTCTGCACACACACTGGTGACTCATTTTCTACCAGAAACACATTTAAAAGTGCATTTTCTATGTTAGGGGGGCTTTAATGCAGTTATTAAACATTTTTGAAAGTATTTTTGTCAGACTGGTTCTCGCATGTCATGTATATTCACTGTAAGTATAAATATATATAGTAAACGATATTTGAGAGGTAACAGCAGATTTGCTAAGACAAGATTTTTAGAGAATAACTTTGTCTCTTCCTTACACAAATCTATCATACAGCTTTGTAAGACAGTCTGCAAGTTATATGAACTACTTTTATGATATTTTTACAGTGCTCTTTGTCCCTTGGAGCTTGGTTGTATAAATCACATCTATATTCTACCTCACTATTTTCCTTCCATGTTGGAAAAAGTCTCCTTTTGTGGGTTGTAAAGTTTTTATACTGTATTACTCATTGTAGTGACATACTGCTGACACTGAAAAGCTCAAACCTGAACCTGAAATTTGAACTATTGTTAACTTCTACAAATTTATTCCGATTCAAGCTCAGAAAAAACTGGCACGGACTTTGTTTTGGGATGCATATGATTTATAATATACTCTTAAATAAGTAGTTTAGGACTATTTAGATCATGTGTGTGTGTGTGTGTGTGTGTGTGTGTGTGTGTGTGTGTGTGTGTGTGTGTGTGTGTGTGTGTGTGTGTGTGTGTGTGTTGAGGGAAATTATAGAAATGCTAGAAAAACAGCTTCCTGTGTAGCAGTGGGGCAGGATAAGGGTTTAGCTGTATGGATAGCTCACAGTCAGGGCTCATGGGATGCTCAGGGGAAGTGGGATGTGGAAGACTAACAGTTCTGGGAAGAGCAGAAAAAATGAGGTGGAAAGAATCAATGCTTCTTTTATGTTCGTGCTAGAGAGCCTTTATTTCTTTATTCTCTACAGTCCTTAGCGGCACTGTGCGTCTATGTGTATGTAAAGGCTCTCAGGACCGCTCACAGAAGTGGAAAAGGTACCAGTGCCCTTTTACCCTCGGGGCATCCCTGCTTCAGACGCAAGGTGCGTCATTATAGGCAATTTAACTTGAAGCTCAATTAGTTCCAGTATATTTTCTCTCCCTAGATTGTTGAGGAATTGGAAAAGCCTTTAAACCCTCGTCACCGTGGAAACCTATAGATAACTTTTCTGCAAGAACAACCAGGCACGTAGCCATGTGGCCACACACTGACCACACTTGCATGCAAGGAACAGGCATTTAAGTAATTGAATCAAATTGCTTGTGGTTGACCTGAATGGCAAAACAATTTTTTTATTGTAAAGGCCTGTTCACACCAAATATGATAACTTTAAAGCTTCCTTGGTTATTATTGTTTCTAAACTCTGTACTCCATATCGATTTATCCACGGGCCTGGTTTTAATCATTGCTTCTATAACTTGTGCTCTTAAAACTGGTCCTCTGTCAGCTACATTAAGCTTTGTCCGGCTGTAGCTGGTTTAGTATACAGACGGTTTGGCCTGCCCGGTCTGGATCGGTCTGATGTGGTTTCGTGCCACAGGGTGGCCAGCCTGAGTCTCTTGACTTAATTGAGCGGGCCCATTTGTGAAATTATCCAAAAGACTTCAGTTCCCCAAAGCTCAATGCTCTCCCCCTCCCTCATTATCTCGCCCTCCCCCACCGCTCCACTGATTGCGTGTCATTAACAGTCCGGTATGGGCCCTGCTGCTGAGAAGGTATTCCTTTGAATTAGAGTCGGGCCACATGTGCCTTTGAACTCTCTTGTTATCTCTGCTACGCCACACTTTAGAGCTTTTTCGATAAGATGGCTGATTTCGTGCTGGGGGCTAGCGATTTAGTGTACCCTGTCTTGTTCTTATATGCTCTGTACCAGAACCTAATGAGCTGCCTAGATAAGCGTTTAGCTAGGTTCTCTATGCGAAGGCTGCTCCAGAAGTTTAGAAGCTTGTTTATGCTGAAATACATGATTTTGAGGGCAGGATGGCATATATCTTTTGTGGAGAAGGCAATCCCAGAATGCACTGCAAAGTTCAAGATTGCAAGTATAAGAAATTACGAACATTGATTACAAACATTTAATACAACTAAAAATTTAACTAGTTCAGTTTGACAAAAATAAATGGTTTAACCCAGTATTTATGTGGTAACCCTGCTGAAAAAAAAAACAATAAAACCATTACAGAAAATTCTAATGGTTTCCATTAAAATACCAATAGAAACCATTAGCTTTTATCATTAAAACCACTACACTGTAGTGTGTTTTGGGCCATATTCCATTACTACCAATAAAATTCCAAATAAAACCATTAGAATTTCTGTGATGGTGTCTATTGTTTTTTTTTAGCAGGGAATACCGAACTCATTTGAAATCTGTTATAAGTTACCACCTTAAATTAAATAAACTAGTTCAATCTGACAAAATTGAACCGTTTACCCCAATATTTATGTGCTATGTAGTTTTATATTTATTAGTTTGTCGTTGTTAGCTTAGCACAATGCTAACACCAAACTAATTTGAAATCTGTTGCACGCTACCACATAAAATTAAATAAACTAGTTCAGTCTGACAATTTTTTTTACTATTCAACAAAGCATTCATGTTTTTTTTATAAAAGTTTGACATTGTTAGCTTAGCAACATGCTAAACTATTGGAACCATTAACTGCCTGAAAATGTAAAACCACTTTGGTCTGACAAACATTTAGGGGTGGTTTCCCAAACAGGGATTCTCTTAAAAAAGGACTAGGCCTCAGTTTAATTAGGAAAAATAACTAGTTTTAACAAACATGCCTTACTAAACTTTACTTGTGTGCATTTTGAGGCAAAACAAAGGGCACTGGTTTATTTTAAGATATGTCAGTGCAGGTTGTTTTCAGTTTGGACAGCTCTTACAATTATTTTAGTCTAGGACTAGTCTAATCCATGCCCTGGAAACCACCCCTAACTGTTTAACCCAACATTTATGTATCCTTGTCCAAACTATCGGTCTCATTTTTCAGTTACTGCCTGAAAATGAAAAGCCAGTTCAGTCTGACGAAAATTGACAGATTGACCTAATATTAACGTGTGGTACATATTTTTATTAATTTTGCATTGTTAGCTTAGCAACATGCTAATACCAAACTCTATTAGAATCAATTGTGAGTTACTGCTTCTGCAGTGTCTCGAATCATTTACTTGTGAGGGTATGATGCTTTTTTTTTAAATAGCTCCCTATTTAGTCAGCTAGCTTACTTTTTTCCTCCTTGTCTCATACCGTTTGAGTCTTTGGCTCAGTGTAACCGTCTTAAAGTTTCTGTGTTTTTAATTATCTCCAGCGCTCCGGCCTCAGCTATCCTCCTAAGCGTATTTTTGAATCGTGTCGGCTCAGGCTCTTGGCAGTGCTCTGAGGGACGCCTGTATTATTTTTGGCCAGCAGTTCTGAGGTCTTTGTATGAACATGAAGGGCTGTCCAGGCCAGATCGTGGCAGCGAGAGAGCTCAGGCCGGGCCGCAGAGGCTTCTGTTCCGCTCGCCCAGCTGGAGTTTAGCCTCAAACATGGAAAAACAGGAAAAACTCAGTTTGAATGGCATCGCATTATCCAAACTATGTGATCTAATCTCTATGTATGGGTTGGATCTTCTAAGTATTTGTTCCTGTGTTGACATATTTCCAATTGAATAGGAAGTTTGGATAGGACATATAAGCCAATAGCCTATTAGATACACTTTATTTGATATTTGCTTGCTAGAAAGTATTATGGAAAGGACTAATTCCTGACAAATTTTCATTCAAGACTGCAACAAACATTTGGTTACGTCTGTAAGTGCAAGATGAGTCATCAATTTATAATGTCTGTTTTTCCAAAAGAGAAGACAGTAAATCTAAAACTTAAAATTATTCATACTGTAGAAGCACACTGGTATGTAGATGACCTCAAAGCTCTCTATTCATTGCAACGAGCTACTTTTACTAATATTTAAATTTCACATATATCACTTTTTTAAAGTTAAAAATGCATGTGCTTTGACTCCACCTGGCAGGTGGTTATTGAAGGCATCCGGTTCAGGCAAAGGAAGGATCATATCCAGACTTAAAGCCACTAATCGCTTCCTATCCACCCATCCGCCTTGCATGCTGGCCTGTCTGTATGTCTGCCTGTTCAGTGTTCAGCCCAGATTTGTGGGCAGCTGTCTACCTGCACCATTCATGTCTTCCTTGGTAAAAAAAAATCCTAATCCAGTTTGCCAGACATAACTGGTCTTCCATTTAAATCAACTGAGCGCAACCTTGGCCAGACTGGAAGACCTTAAAACAGCCAAGGCCGGCAAACCCACTTAAGCTGGTTTAACTTCCATAGCTAACTAGCTAAACCTTGCCTGTTAGGCTTTTGGTGTTGTGCCCATAAGTCTCATATGTAAATGGCTTCTTTGCATGTGAAATGAGAAACAGTGCTTTGTTGTGCTCACAAATGGGTTGCAGGTTTGTCAGGTCTGATATTTTTAAGCTGCCCTGTCTCGCAATAATAGCTTCAGTCTGGTCCACACTATACCTTCAAACATGTAAATTGTTATTATAAATTCTTCAGTATCTCTCTTTCTGCCGTGTATTGCTCGCTTTAAGATGGTCATAAATGATTTGGTCTCGACCAATGAGGTGCTCCATTGTGCTGTGTGTGGTGATGTTATGGACCAGAGCTGTTGGTTGTGTGTGTGTTTAATGGCCTACATCCCAGCATGCTGGAATCATTTGGAGTTCCTCTAATAACAGGGAGACTTTTTACAAATCCTGCGGCTTGATTTTTTTGTTTAATTGCACGGTGAAGTTGAGCCACGTCATGTCGGATCGACTGCGCTGACGTTAATGTGTATGTCTGCGTGTTCGTGCACATTATATGGCCGTGCGTCTGGTGTATTATGTTTACCCAGCCACCCATGAGGTCATGGAAAACTGCGTTTATTTGGCGAAACACCTGCTCGAAAGATCTTGACTTCTTCTTAAAAGACTGACCTCAATTTCCTGGACAGTACATGTACAGTTTTCCTTATGATATATGTGTATTTAGGAGCGAATGCTCTGGTGTTTCTTGCAGATGTCTCTGGGTTATTCAAGGCTATTTCTGTGTCTGTTTTCCAGACCGCCACTGATAGTTCTTCAAATTCGTCTCAGAAGAAGGAACATACAACTCAAATGGTGGCCACCTCCACGTTTTACGAGCCGCACCAACACCGCTGCATCCTGCAGTGCCGGCCCCATGAGCGCTACAGTCTGGAGCAGGTGCGTGAAGAGCTGGAGACTATTCAAACAACTCAAGTAATACAATTTTACATTCATTTATTTATACTAAGGGTGCCTAATTTAGATTGGGGAGTCAAATTTGTTTTAGGGGAGGCTTTTTTACTTGGTTTATTCATGCAGAGCACATGCACAACACATGCTCTTCTTGAGTTAAAAAAACCCAGGATCAGCTTTATGCTGCTTTAAAAATTGGGTAAAACAAAAAGGGGTGTATAGCTTGTATACTTATAGGAACCAAAACACAAAAATGCCCAAATATATGGCCTAATATATACATTCACACATTTCGTATAAACTTTTTTATTCAAGTGATTTACAGTACATAACAAGGTACAGTGTTCCCATGGGTCCTTGAAATCCTTGAAAGTTTGTGAATCTGGGGGGAAATCAAGGCCCTGCATAGATACAGGTCATTGAAAGTGCTTAAATCTATTTATGCAAGAAGTTTTCTGAAAAAATCCATATTATTCCCTGTGTAGTGTAGGATAAATCATAAAAATTCTAGACTTTATAAGCACACGCGGTAAACTGTTCCCTTTAAATGTGTATATCTTCTGTATGCGAATGTTGATTCATACCAAAAATTTTTTTGCATAGTTGTGTTTGACACATGAAAACGTCTCGGGTTGCGTGTGTAACTGTTTTTCCCTGAGATGGGAACAAGACGCTGCGTCTCCCTTTCCATACTTCCTACATCCCTATAACTCCGTCTTTGGCAATATTTCAGATAGCGATATACTTCCTGGCTCCCGCATCACCCTGTCTTTGTCATTAAGCCTCACCATTGGTTGAATTTGATATACACATTCAGATGCACTTACCCCTGAAGGAGTCCCCAAGTGTCACCGCAGTGACGCAGCGCGAGTTCCCTCGAAAGGGAACTGTAACATGTATCTTAAGAGGTAACACGATGTAACCTTGCTCTAACTTGAAATGTGTCTCCACATTTAGTCCTTGAATTTGAGGGTATTGGACCTGGATAGTCCTTGAAAGGTCCTTGAATTTGAAGTTAACTAAGGTGTGGGTACCCTGAAGGTATACATCTGTGTTCCCTGGGGTTTGAACCCATTACCTTTGCACTGCTATATCAATTGAGCCACATGAATTTGTAGACCTAATGTTGGATGATTTTGTGCAGTTAATCCCAAAAAATAGACTTTTCTCCAGAAATTGCATGCCGATATCTAATTGTATTGTTTATCATGTCTTCCAGAAGTTCTCCAGGAACCTCTTTCCATTTGAGGATGAGGAGATAGTCCGCATCAATCCCCGCGAACGCTGGGTTATCACGGGCTACGAAGACTACCGATACGCCGCCGTACCGGACAAGTTCAACCAGCCCGATGACTCGGACTCGTACGTTCACATCGGCAAGAACGAACCCTTAAAGCACGACTACAATTACCCCTACGTGCCCAGCTCGGACTTCAGCCAGTGTGACATCAAGAGCCACCGCGCAGGCACAGAGGGCGGAGTGGTGGCTGCCCAACCGCGGCCTTTCAAGTTCAAAGGCAAGCGAAGGAAAGAGGACGGCGAGCGATCGCGTTGCGTCTACTGCCGGGACATGTTTAACCACGAGGAGAACCGGCGCGGGCAGTGCCACGACGCCCCGGACCCCATCCGGACCTGCATCCACCGGGTCAGCTTCATGTGGTGCGCGGACAGCATGCTTTACCACTGCATGTCCGACCCGGAGGGCGATTACTCCGACCCGTGCTCTTGCGACACAGGCGAGGAACGTTTTTGTTTGCGCTGGATGGCCCTGCTGGGTTTGTCGCTGTTGGCGCCCTGTCTGTGCTGCTACCCGCCGCTGCACGTGTGCCACCGCTGCGGCGTGGCCTGCGGCTGCTGCGGGGGGAAGCACAAGGCCGTCGGCTGAGCCCACCACCGCCCGCCCGTCCTCCTTCCCTCCCGAACGAACCTTACGTAGGCCTCTTAGAACGCAAGCACTGAGGAGGGCAGGAGTGGAAATCACGGTCGGCTCGCTGGAGCTTTTCTGGTTCCGGAAAGAATTGGTGCATTTAACTGGCTTGAAAAACTTTTTCTGCTCTTTCGTTTTGGTTATATAAAAATATATATATAAATATATAAGAATATATATGTTTATATATATGTATATGTTCTTTTCTTCCTCTTTTATTGTGGATGTTTCTTTCGATTTCGTGCAAACGAAATTACCCTTCTTGTCAGGTGGCTCTCGGAGCCCATGTGTCATGCATCACTTATGCAGGTACTTTATATTTTTTACACTGATTTTACGTTTCAAGAACTTGAATCGCTTGTTATTTTAATGTCGTGTGTGCTCGATTTGACCATCCATCGTTTTGATTTTGTGTTGGTTCGGTGTGGCCGGCAAAGGGAGGTTATAGCTGTTTACTCTTCCTGAGCGGCTCCTTAGATGAACCGACATTTATATCCCAAGCCCTTTAACCATTAAAGGTGCTCTAAGCGAATTGAAGCGTTCTAGACCATAAAACATTTTTTGTTACATACCGGAAACATCTACTCACTATCTGCTTGCTGCCTGTCCGCTGATCAAACTGTAAAAAAACGCGATCTCTGTAGACAGCCCAGGCTTCACAAACGGCAATATCAACAAATGGCCAAACCTAGCAATCCCAAAACAAAACAAAGTATTCCAGCCAATAAACGACAAGAAGGATTTGGGGGTGGGGGTTGGGCGCGTTCATGAAAGCACGGAAGGGAGGGGGAGGGTGAGGAGTTAGCTACGCTCCGTCTGTTTGAAAACAGTTCAAACATCAACAGGAAGTGACGTCGCACATTATTCGCTTAGAGCGCCTTTAAGAACAATAACATTGAGATTAGCTTGAGACACTAAATCTGTAGTTGGGTGGAGTGACTGGGTTTCGAATGCAAGAGTGGATTTTTACTGAGTTTGAAGGAGAGAGTATGTTGATGCTTGTGTGTGTGTGTTTGTGTGTTGTAAAGGAATGATAACATTGTATCACAGCATAGTATTGTTGTTATTATTATATTTAAGCCAAATTTACATAAGCTGCATTGATTATGTATTGAGTATATGTAAATACTGTATACTCGTATGTATATGTTTAAAAATCGAATTATTGTAATCATCTTCGACAGCCACAGATGTGCTCCGGCCGTTTTCCTTACTCTTTTGACTTTTTCGACGTAAGGGTGGCTTTTAAGTTAAAGCGTATTTCAGATCCAAAGATTATTTTTGTCATATTTATTTTCACGGTAAATCGAATCACCAGCCAAAGGGAGGAAAAAACTGAGAAAATTGTTGGGCAGAGACTCACAGCCATATGGGAAAGTTGAGTTTCCAGCTAGCTCACACTGCTTACTCTGCAAAAAAATATCTTTTTTCTCATTCAATATTTTGTCATGTTTTCCAGAAAGAATATCTGAACAGCCTTGAAACAAAAACACATAATATTGTGCAATGCATGGGATGCACCGATACAAAAAAATGCTGAGATTTATTTGGTTACTTAGAGTGACATCAACCGATACCGATTGTTGTTTTTAAATTCTTGTTTCGAATTATTACGCCAGAGCATAAAAACTGCGGAGTGTACAAACTGCAATTCTGTTGTCATTGTCACCCAATTCATAATAATCAAGGGTTTTTCCAACCCTTTTCATTGTCAGGATATAATCTGCCCTGATCATCACCTTTTTTTAAACAACCGGCAAATGTCTGATAGTGCTAAAAACTGCAGATACCGATAATAGGCCGATATTTTGGTGCATCCCAAGTGCTTGTTAACAGAGAATTATGTAATTTATTTTATGTATATTTATTTTTCTTAGCCCATTAAAAGACATTATGAAAAAAATCTAAAATTAGATATTTCTATTTGCCAACGCACTGTACAAAAAAGTTTGTTCAACTAAAATGTTTTAGTTCATTCAGCTTAAAAAATATTAGCTTTGTAAAAATTGTTGTTTTTTTAAGTTGAATTAACTTTTAAGGCAGCCAGGTAACTTACTTATGTAAGTTGAACCAACTTTTTTTACAGTTTGAGGTTAGTTTACTAACTAAATTATCTGTAAACAAGCCTTAATATGAAACATATTTTTTGCTTCGTAGAAATGTATCTGGTTTTACACTGTACAAAGTAAAAGGTTCTACTTAAAAAACTTACTTCAATTGGTAACACCTAAAAAATGTAAGTTTAATAAACTTACTTTTTCTTATTTTAAGTGAAAATTTAAGGTGAAAAACATTTTATAAATTAATTTATTTGTTAACACCAGGGGTCTCCAACCTTTTTGTGAGCAAGAGCTACCACAATGGATAAAACAATCTGGAGGGCTACTTTTTTTAAATAGTCAATACTAAAAACTTTGTACTTTATCTTGTTGATTTTATATTACTTGTTTTATCATTGTTTAAAATGTTAACATACATAAAAGAAGCCAAGCTAATATAAAAATATGTAATAAATAAATATTAAAATTGGGCTATAAATAGAATGTGCTTTGGCCCACAGGCACTACGTTGGGGACGACCAGTTAAAAAATCTTCAAATTTCTAGGCGTTACCAATTGAAGTGATTTTTAAATTGATCCTCTTTAGTGATTTAGATATTTTTACTACAAAACAAGACGAAAATATTGATAAAAAGATGTTTTGCAGTCTATTTGATATTCTATGGAGTGGAACACTAAACCTTTCCCTTACTGACAGATGGCCCATAATTTGTCTTTATGGTATAGAAAAATAACAGAAAGAAGGAAGTAAGGAATAGTTGTCTCAAAGATGTTTCCAACTCCAATCCTGTTCTCTGAAACAGAAAAATAAGCTTGATTTTAGGGTGCTTTAAAGAGGGACGTTTGCCAAACCGATCTCCATTTCCTACATTACAATAATGCTACTTAACGCCTTAATTTTGTCTTACGAGAGCAAGACTTTATGAGAACACAGTAAAACGAATCAGTGCTGTTTCTCAAAGAAGTAAAAATAAATAGATATTTTTCTATTCTCTTAAAATAAAAACAACACCCCAACGCATAGGCCTTTGTGTTCTAAAAAATAAAAATCTTGCTCCAGTTATTTGTGGGAGTCAAACGGCATGGTACAATCTGTGAGATGGCTCGTATGTATCGGGTCTGTCTCCATCACCTCACCTGACCCTGTGAAGGACTTTATAGTGCTTTATGCTAAATAAATTGTCGAGCAACAAAGCATTACTCTGCATTGATATTCAAACTGTATGTGAGCATTCAAATTAATGTACAGTGTACATGCATCAAATGTTTGTGTTGCCTCAAATTCATGTCCTCAGAGGTGCTATGTTCTCTTAAAAATAAAGGTTCTTGAGTTTATCAGTGAAAACCCAGCAAAGAGACACCTGGTTTTTGTCCAGATGTTTTCTGGATAACGGTAAAGCTCTTGCATGTTATTTTTTGTTTATACTGGGTCTAGTTTTCATCTGTTAAACATGCAATCCAAGTTAAATTAATTTTTCTGCCTAATAGACATTCCTTATTGTCCAAACAATCTTTCAAAATTGAACAACTTTCCTCTTACTTTTCAACCCATCTCCTGGCTCACTTCTGGTGAGCCCACATTTCACAATTCAATTGATTTCAATGAATAAAATCCATATTTTTCATTCATTCAAAAATATGTAGAAGTAAAATGGGTTTCAACTCTAAATCAACCAAATTAAATGTTGGGTTATTTTCAGTCAAGCACTGGGTCAAAAGGGAACGAGCTCAACCCACTGGGTTTTAATTTCATCTATGCTGGGTGGTTTTAACTCACTGTTGGGTTGAAACATTTGCTGGGTTAATTTAATTCAACGACTGGATTTGTCAATTTTAACCCAATGCATTGGTTAAAAGTAACCCAGTATTTTTAGATTGCTGGATAAATGTGAATTAGCTGTAAAGTGCCATTATATGCACACTCTAAAAATGTCTGGGTTATTTTTAAACCATAATGGCTAAATATTGGACGGAACATACCGCTGGGTTAAAATCGACTCAATTCTGGGGGTTTTTAACCCAATTGTTTGGTTATTATAATATGCTTGGTTATTAGACATGTGTTCTGTCCAATATTTACCCCTTATGGGTCAAAAATAACCCAGACAGTGGGGTACAAGTTTGTGCAAAACCTTATGATTCATGTTATCCCAAACCTCAAGTCTGCCTACTTTTAAAAACGAATAATTTTTTCTGGAACCTTTATTTTTAAGAGTGTAGATGTGATACTGTGTGTTGAATTAAGTGTAAAGACATCTAATTTATGTAGAGACCCCCTGTCATTCACTGGAGTCTTTTTTTGGTGGGCGACGGAGAGGAAACAGATCTAATGCCTCACTGTGTCTTTCATTTACCACGTGTCATTTCTGTATCTGAATCTGTCAGCTTCTGCAAATACCAGTGTCATTCAAGTTTAGAGAAGAGCTGAATTTTATTTTTCTATCTGTGGTAATGAAACATTAACCCAAAGCATTCTCTATATGTGCATCTGTCCTGGTGAAACATCTCTCTAACCACACACATTTACCTGTTTAAGAAGTGCCTGAAACATATTGTTAATCTCTCTCCTTGTATATGAAAACTGAAAAGAAACCGACAAAAATTAAATAAACCCTATTGTATTGATTAGTTTTGTTTTTTACGATCCGAATTTTTACCTCTGTAAAAAGGCGAAAAGATCTATATCGAGTGTATGATGTACATTTTTATTTCTATTTTTTTTAATCGTTTCTAACATGTAAGATCAATGTAGCTCCTGCTTTTAGGAACAGATGGGATGAAAAGAACGGACTCTGTAAATACAAGCTGATCATATCGGAGCTACGTGACGGCCTGGCCGCTGTGTAGATCTACATGTTTGTCATAGGTCCCAATAAAAATGAAAGAAACCAGTAACGCAAGGCTTGCATTTGTTCTGTTTAAGTACGTTTACTTAAGCAATAAAATTGTATTGTTTATTTCTCACCTTCATGTCATGCAGGACACACCCACGATAAAAATAATGATGAATATTAACTTGAATTTCAACCAGTGGCGGCCGGTGACTTCTCTTCCGAGGGGTGCGAATTCAAAATATGTGTTTGTGCATTATGTGAACCTATGTGAATTATGCGTCTTGTCAAAATACGTGCCTGCTGCACACGCATTGAAATGGTTTATGATAGAGACGCTCACCCTCACAAAATACTCACAAGACACGAACTTAACTTTACACTAAACTCTTGATGCACATGAGATAAAGTGAGTATCTGGCAAACGCGAGCATCTTTTTTATCATAAACCTTTTAGACGCGTGTGCAGCAGGACATGCGATTAACATGACGCTCCAAACACATATTTTGAAATGACGAGTCAAACACATAATGGGCTACATACATGTTGTGACGAGCTTCGCATCGTGCTCTCTCGAAAAAAAAGTCACTGGCCGCCCGCTACTGATTTCATTACATATGCTCACACACAAAAAATAATGCTTTTAGATAATGTATATACCGAATACAGATATAGACGACTTCTGTTGGTGTTTGTAAAACAAAGTATCTGATATTTTCCCTGACACCTCATTTTGTTTCACATAAGAAAAAATTGAGGATAGTTTATTGATAGGCCTACAAAATTAAAGATGTAAATGAAGGATGAGAAAAGATGGCATTTTAGTGTAAGCTGTTTTCAAATGGCACATATTATGCAAAATCCACTTTTACAAGGTGTTTGGTTGGACATAAATGTATGAAAAAACACCCTCTTTTTTTATCCCCGTTATATCAAAGCAGTCTCATTAGCAGTATTGGGGTTAACGCATTACAAGTAATGTGCATTATGTAATAATATTACTTTTCTGAAGTAACGAGTAAAGTAACGCATTACTTTATAAATGTACACATTAATATTTGAGTTACTTTTTTAAAAAAGTAATGCGAGTTACTTTTCAGTTTAATTCATTCAATTTAAAAATAAAATTAAACTGATAATATCGTCGTTGTCCGATGAAAACCACGTCCATTTTGCCGATTTTGAGATTTTTCGACAGATTGAATGTCCAGGTTAATTTCTGTATACAGTATGCTTCGCATATCTAAATGGCCAATGAAAACTTGTGAAATCATGTCATCTGATTTTCACGTATATCCATTTGGTGTCAAAGCTGTCAATCACGCCGCGTATCTCCCGCCCTGTGGAAGCATCTCGCCGGTCTCGTGAAGTTTTTATCGAAGCTCAGCACTGGATAGCCGAATAAACTGGTGAGACAATAGCCGTTTCTCAATACCAAGTAAGACAAACTCAGACTTGTATCCTTCGTAGGTCGAACTTGCAAGTTCAGACTCGGAAGAACGAACTCGTGACGCGAAATGCATTCTGGGTCCACACAAGTCTCCTCTGATGCATCCTCGATAAAATGGGCGGATCAAGAACACATCCGGGGATTTTTGTGAACTTGGGCTTGATGCGAACTTTGAATTGGAACAGTACTTGGGCCGCGACTGATGACGTTTCACAAGTCCACAAGAACACAAGTACAGACAAGGGCCCTGTCCCAAATGGCACACTCCGGACTTGTGGTCCTCCTCAGAGTCCACACTTTGATGACATCACGTAGTCCAGACTTTAGGGACCCTTGATGGGAGTCCACGTGGGTGCACCTGAGTCGTATTTTGGGACAGACTCGAGCGTCACACCGGAAATAGGTAGAGAAGTTACCCGTCAGTGTGAACTCCTCCCTTCCGTCGTCTGATTGGTCTGATTGCCCTTTCGCAAGGACTTCTGGGTTGGTAAAGTGCGCGAAGCCTGCTGCAGTGCGGGCTTCGCTGAAGACCGCATCAAGGGGGGAAAGGAGGCGCTGATGAGCATACTTCAAAGCGTAAAAATGACAGATGGGACACCCTACGGACTCGTACACTAAGCGAGAACGCGCAATTTAAGGCCACGAGACCGAAAGTCCACATGAAGTGCGCCATTTGGGACAGGGCCATAAACGCATATTGAGAAACGGCGACTTTCCTTCATTGAGGTAAACGTTTCCCCCCTGACGCCAGACGTACGTCTAGAAGTGACAAAATTACGGTAGGACTGTGCAAACAAAGTATCTGTCTAGCATTACCATGTCAGTGTATTGATTCATTGTCTCTTCATAGTATGCAAGAGACATTTAATAAATGTATAATTAATATTAAATAAACTAAGGGTATTTATTAAACTAAGACGTAGGCTATTTAATAAACTGAGCGTATTTATCTGTCAATATGAAACGCGACTTGGCAATTCTAATTAATGATCGGAAGAACGCGTATGGACCACCGTTACTGTAAAATATGCACGTATGTCCATTTAAACTCAATTTTGGTCAAATGTGGATATATCATTACACTGGCAAGAATATGGTTACATGTAAAGATGCCATACCAAGTATGACAACGCTACATTCAACTGCTTTTGAAATTTTTCGCTTCCTGAAAAGTAACCGTTTTAGTTTCATTGGGCAGTGACGATACTAATGTAAAATTACGCACTCTTTGCGCCTGAGCGGGAACAGTTTGAGTCAGAAACGGAGATGGCAGGCCAGAGCTTGACATTTTTGCGATCATAAAAACACTTGCAAGGCCTGAAAGAGATCAAGCCTCAGCCAAGTAAGAAAAAGTAACGCAAAAGTAACTAAAAAGTAACGTAAGCATCACTTTCCATGAAAAGTAACTCGCAACTTAAAGTAACGCAATTAGTTACTTTTTTTGGGGAGTAACTTAATATTGTAATGCATTACTTTTAAAAGTAACTTTCCACAACACTGATCATTAGACATGCTGATTTGATTCTCTTGTTAATGTGACATCACACTGATAAAGCCGCGCCCACAGCCACTGACTGGTTAATTTTACCCAAAAGCTTTTCTAAATGTGTTTGATAGCACGTTGTATCGCTAATGTGGCTAAAGATACTATTATCTCAGTATTCACAGGAATCATATCTATTTTTAACCAAAAGAGCTCCGTGTCCGTTGGTAAGGCAGTGAGGAGCTCATTTGCATTTAAAGGCGGAGACACTAAAACAGCGCTATTTTGCTCCCACCCAAATAAGTGCATTTTGGATATGCTGTAACAAATGATCTGTGGGGTATTTTGAGCTGAAACTTTACCTCAGACGTACAGTATATTTAATCTTGTAAAATTAGGCATAATATTGACCCTTTAATGGGGTAAATTTGAATTGATGGAGATTTTCGCCTTTGGTCTTATATCATGCACTCATTGACATTTAGCCATTAGTTGGCCCATGCAAACTGTTTTGTGTCCCTCAGTAAGCTGTAATAAATCCAAAATCACATATATAAACACACACACACACACACACACTCTCAAATTAACATGTTATGCTTTTACACCGGATGTAATGCTTTTTATCCAGACACTGTGACTTCAATGCTTGGATCTGGACCCAGAAGTCTTTGAGCCCCTTCTGTGGAGCCCGAACATGTGAAAGCCATACAGGACATTAAGCTGTTTCGCTCGAGATGTTTTTGAAAAAACATATGGACAATTATCTGGCAAGAAGAAAGGGGGTGGGGGTGGAATGTCCCCAAAGGCTTGGCCTGCTATGCTGCTTGGTGACTGCAAATAGCATCAACCTCCACATGTGCAAACATTTAAGACGTATTTTCTCATAATGAGGTCACTTTTCTCTTGCTTTAAACGAAAGGAAACAATTCCTTACCTCTGCCGAGGGCCCTTTTGCTCGTGGAGTTTGGAATTTTGATTTGGATGTGTGGCCCACTAAAGGTTTCTAAATAGCGCCTTTATCTAGAAAGAATCACGGTTTAGGTTTTAAGCAAGTTTGATCTTTTGATATTCCAGCAGGGCCAGTTCTGCACCAGATCCTGCGCGGTGTCGTCTGCTGTCTGGGATAAATGAATAGTTCAACCAAAACTGCTGATAACATTATTAGTAAATAATATTTGTTCCTCAAACAAAAATATTGCACCGTGTGAGACGACAATATCAGAGTCGCATGAATACTTTTATTAAACTTTACACGCTCATGGTCAGTGGCGACCAGTGTTGGGAAAGTTACTTTTAAAAGTAATGCATTACAATGTTAAGTTACTCACCCAAAAAAGTAACTAATTGCGTTACTTTGTTACTTTTCATGGAAATAAATGCTTACGTTACCTTTTAAGTTACTTTTGCGTTACTTTTTCTTACTTTGCTGAGACTTGATCTCTTTCAGACCTTGCAGGTGTTTTTTATGACTGAGAAACTCTGCATTCAGAAATTGCATATTTCCATCGCAAAAATGTTGAGCTCTCGAATCTCCTTTTTTGACTCAAACTGTTCCCGCTCAGGTGCGCACACATAAAGTGCGTAATTCTACGTGACTATGTTTAGTTTTATTCAGTACATTATTATTTTTTAATCGAATAATTAAACTGAAAAATAACTCAGATTACTTTTTTCAAAAAAGTAACTCAAATATTAATATTTACATTTATAAAGTAATTAGGGGTGTGACGAGACACTTAATCCACGAGACGAGGCGAAACACGAGATTGGGTTCACGAGAACGAGATGAGACGATTATTTTATACTTTTTAAGAAACCCTCAATGATAAAATAAATGAATAAGAAACTGAAATCACATTATTTTTAAATGTTTAAACTAATCAAGGACTGTCCCTAACAATTATTTTGCTAACTGATAATGAAGTAATTTGTTATTTTGGGGTAATAAAAATAGACCCAAGTGAGCAGTAGCATTTAAAATTACATATTAACGAAGATGCAATAATAATTGGTTCAAATAAAGTATTAAAACCAAGTTACATTAAACAACATTTTGTGGCCTATGAATAAAAAGCATTGTATGTATTATAACAAATGCCCGCAGGGGGCGATAGAGGACTCGTCTCGCAGACGATGTCTTCACTTTCACTTTAGACGGAGAGAAACGCTTATTTTTAGTCAACCAATGTTTAAATCCATATTAATATTTAATATATGTCCATTTCCTTACACTAGAAATGATACAGCCACTGACATTTTTTGAGCAAGATAATGCAGACATTAAATCATGTAAACTCTGAGTGAGGGCTTAATCTGCTGAGACACATCTGACAGTGATCAACAGACAAACACAACGCGTCTCAGACTTTACACATTATTGGAAACCTAAACAAAAAAGCAAATGCAGTAAAAGACAAATATAATGCATGCACTGTAAAAGTGTCAAACAGAAAGCTGCATCCTCCGGAGGTCGCATATGCAGGCTGCATACGTCATCAAGGTTTATTTTAGATCATTAACTGAACATTACAGTCACAAGTCGTGAGCATATTACAAGAAGTTGCGATTAACTAAATAATTAGTAAACTTTATAATTGTTAATAGTCTCTAATTAGACAGTGATGAAGTAAATGCAGTTTAAAAATGCGACCTCCGAAGGATGCAGTCTTTTATTTGAGAAACGGCCAGCACCTGCACCACAAATCTCGCGAGACACATTTGATCTCGTCACACCCCTAAAAGTAATGCCTTACTTTACTCGTTACTTTAGAAAAGTAATAATATTACGTAATGCACGTTACTTGTAATGCATTACCCCCAGCACTGGTGGCAACATTCCAAGGTTTGTTATTCCCAAAAAGCTGCATAAAACTAACAACATAGCCTCATCTGAGTATTTTCAATCATCTCGATAGGTACGATTTAATAGTTATACATAAATGAAATGTGCATAATGAATAACCTACATGAGCTTTTATATGCAAATGCATCTTAAAGTTGCTCCGAAATGTTTTTTTCTGGGTAACATATATGAGCCTGATCTTACAGGAGTTCATACATATTTTACGAGTTGGCTAATAAGTGAATTGCATAAAAGCCTACAATTGTTATAAAAAAAAAAAACAATAATGAATCCCTAACCCCAGCATCACAGGGGTGAAAGCAGATTGTACAAAAACTTAAAAAATTGTCGTATTAATTAAAGGAGTAGTCCACTTTATAGATGGGGCTCATTGACTTACCATAGTATTTTTTTTCCTACTATAAAAAGTCAATGGACCCCATCTTTAAAGTGGACTACTCCTTTACTACGAATTAGCCACCTTATAAAATACATACGAATAGCAATGAGATTGCGTTGCATATATCAGATGAATATTTCGTGTATATATAGGCCTCTTTACACATCTGGCAAGTTGCTGGGGGATAACTTGCAGTCAACATAAATTCATTCAGGGTGATAAAAGACCCTGTAATAACCACTGGTTGATTGTGTGTTATCCCTCATGGAAATTGCATTTGGTGATTTTGGAGTCAGTGGATTCCCCTTTTATTATTTGGGCAATGTCCAGGCCTTTCGTCAGAATTTCAGCGCATGGGTGGGTAAATGATTCCAGAATTGTAATTTTCGGTAAACTATTCCCTTTGAGCTACTGTTGACCATCCTGTTTATCCTTGAGCACAATGCAGTTGGATGTGCGAGTTGTTGCTGTTGTTGGACGCTGGTTTCCTGTCTGCAGGCCGTGTCAGACAGCTGCTTCTGCTCTGTTCCTGTTTGCTTGTTTGGACTTGTTTTCCCACCTGTTGTTTGTCTCCTGCTGTAGGTGTTGTTTTTAGAGTCAATCAGGCACAGATACAGACGCTCTTGTCTAGACTCATCAGTACAGCAGTCATAGTTTAACTGCATGGCCACTTCCTTACTGAATCTCACCAAACAAAACCAGGACACATTTCACCTCTATATCAAATCAAATGTATGTTTATACCAAATTCTCATTGCTGTGATACAACTGAGCATTTTTTATATGTTTTATCCACATTTTTTCGACAGTTTCATCGGACACACATGCATTGTCATGGTTACGCACCTAAACCGAGAGTACCTTTTGATCTGTATTTATATAATGGTCTGGCTACTGGCTAAACTGATGTCTGAAACAAATACCTTGTTGAAAATAAAATGTTTTGGTTTGCTAAAGATAAGGGGAGATGACGAGCATGGATCACAACTGTGCAGAGAGGTTTGGCAGCTGAGCAAGAGATCCGTACCCAAAAGTGCATACATTCATTTTACACAATCATGTTAGCTTAGTGTTGTTGATATGTATATAAATAAAGGCAATTCACTTATCAAAAATAAATTGCTGTAAAAGTTGTTTTTTATTCTACGTGGAGGTCTACCGGAAGTTGTGTTTAGTCCACAAAATTTTTTCTAAAATCATTGCATATTACAGTAAATAAAATATTTTAGTGATCAACACAGAGAATAATGCTGATTTTTTCATAAAGCATAAATACTTTAAAAACAAAAAATAACTTAAAGTTAAAATTATTTAAAACAAAGTAAAATGTAAGTTTTTTAGTGCATTTTTAAATGTTTAATGTCATTATTAACACTATTCTCAATGTTGATTATTAAAATTATTTACTGTAATTCACAATGATTTTCACAAAGAAATCAGCATTTAAATATTTTATAAAAAATAATAAATAAAAAATGACATTAAATGACAAAAGCATCTACCATAATGTATTATAAATAATATTTTTTACTCTTAAAAAATTAAGAGACCACTCCAGTTTTTACTTTAATCATAATTTCTAGATGTATTGTGACCATTTCAGTCCAGTGTCTGTTGAATTTCAACAAAAGCAAACCTCAGGAGTAACATAAAGTCACCCACCAGCAAATATAAAAGACTGAGAATTTTTTTTCCTAAAATGCATGTAAAAACATCAGTATTTTGTTGTTAAGAAAAGAATTTGAACTTATTTTCTTTACAGTACTGAAGATCGGAAAACAGCATTTTTCTTTTCTTAATTTTTTTGTATTTCGACCATGTTTTCCCCATTTAAATTTTCAGTAATTAAATGCAAATAAAAACCTAATTTTTATAAAGATTTTGGCAGAAATGTTGTCGGTAGTTGACAGAATAAAACAAAAATTATCATTTAACTTTTAAATTTTTTTGCTATATATATATATATATTTGCAGCTTTGAGTCTTTGACCTTAGTAAATATCTCTCAGATCCCCCCTGACCTCTTGTTTGTGTCGTCTGTTATTTGTGTCTAACTTCCTTTGGACAGAACATTGTGGTATCAGGATGTTATTGTGAGCAGATAACAGCTTTGTGTCTACACATCCTCTTACTGGACAGGGAGGGGTGAAGTTTTCCCACAGTGACCAACCTAGAAAAGCCTACTGTATATTTGTAAGCCTCAGTCTGGGTCTCTTTTCCAACCTGTTGCTGTTTGTCAGTAGGCACTGACCCTTGGTTTTCATACACTGGCCTTACATTGAATGAGGAACCTGAGCCTTAGACTTTAACCAATCACATATTTTTACACAGACAAGCACCAGAATACCATAGAAACACTCTTGGAACACCTTAGCAACCACATGGCAATGCCCTGGCAATCAGCCATAACACACTGGCATTGTGGCATCGAGTTTTGCATGGGCAAGCTCCAATCGCATTTTCTTTAGGTTCAAGAATCCAGCTATAACTTTCAAAAACAAGATTACTTTGTGACTGTTGTGTTTGTTTCTATGCAGTCATCTGTAAAAACAGGCCATTCACTAAGAAGTGCTGAGATTGTTTACTGTGTCCGGCCTTAGCTTGTTGCCATGGACAGGAAGTAAAAATTGTCCAGACCCTGATGAAACTCTCATCCCGAAGGGAGAAAAGCTGGAGTCCATGTGCTGTCTTCCTCTGTAAGCTCTCTTTGTTTTTGTACTTTAGTTTATGGAAAGGATTAGTTCGAGAGTCTTATATATAGTATCATGATTTTTATTATTCGTTAATAAATAACATTCTGATTTATAGGCTATGGTCCACTTATGTTAGTTATATTTTGCACTAAACATGTTTAGTTTATTTTCACCCTCCTTTCTTCAAATCCTTAGAATAAAAATGGACATCTTTTATTTTTGCTTGCTGTGCATTTGAGAATAAGGAGGGATCCTGTAGCTCACTTGGTAGTGCATTGTGCAACGTTCAGGTCATGGGTTTGATCCCAGAGATCACACATGTAAGGAATAATTGACGACTGGCCATTGAATAATTTCTAAAATAATACACACTCAAGGTAGTAAAGCACCTTTTCACCTGACATAGCTGTCGAACATTTCTCAAACAATCAGAATAGAGCATTCAACACCCTTGTGGTATAAATTAAAAGTATATCTTAATGCAATGCAAGTTGCTTTGTACGGAAGAGGATTAGGGCCACTGGTGAAAAAAATATTTGAATTCTGACTTTATTCTCAGAATTCTGACTTTAATCTCAGAATTCTGACTTTAATCTCAGAATTATGACTTTAATCTCAGAATTCTGACTTTAATCTCATAATTTTGACTTTAATCTTAGAATTCTGACTTTAATCTCAGAATTCTGACTTTAATCTCAGAATTCTGACTTTAATCTCAGAATTCAGAATTCTGACTTTAAACTCAGAATTCTGACTTTAAACTCAGAATTCTGACTTTAATCTCAGAATTATGACTTTAATCTCAGAATTTTGACTTTAATCTTAGAATTCTGACTTTAATCTCAGAATTCTGACTTTAATCTCAGAATTCAGAATTCTGACTTTAATCTCAGAATTCAGAATTCTGACTTTAATCTCAGAATTCTGAATTGTGACTTTAATCTCAGAATTCAGAATTCTGACTTTAAACTCAGAATTCTGACTTTAATCTCAGAATTCTGACTTTAATCTCAGAATTCTGACTTTAATCTCAGAATTTTGACTTTAATCTCAGAATTCTGACTTTAATCTCAGAATTATGACTTTAATCTCAGAATTCTGACTTTAATCTCAGAATTTTGACTTTAATCTCAGAATTATGACTTTAATCTCAGAATTATGACTTTAATCTCAGAATTCTGACTTTAATCTCAGAATTTTGACTTTAATCTCAGAATTCTGACTTTAATCTCAGAATTTTGACTTTAATCTCAGAATTCTGACTTTAATCTCAGAATTCTGACTTTAATCTCAGAATTTTGACTTTAATCTCAGAATTTTGACTTTAATCTCAGAATTCTGACTTTAAACTCAGAATTCTGACTTTAATCTCAGAATTATGACTTTAATCTCAGAATTTTGACTTTAATCTCAGAATTTTGACTTTAAATTCTGACTTTAATCTCAGAACACTGCTACAACCTGAATGGATGCTGGTGATTATGTTAGGGGCGGGGCCATGCTCGGTGGCTCCGGTGCGTCATCGAACCACTGTTTTAGGCCCGCCTAAATACATCTGGACACACAAAAATGTGGAAAAACTGTTTAATGATGTAACTCCACAATTCAGTACTACATAGGTCAATTTGTAACATGTTTCAGCAATACATTTCTAACATATATAAAAAGTGTTTACAAACAATTCTAATGATTTTACACGGACAAACCTGCAGCTTAAAATTGCAGCATCACAAGGTCATTTACATTTTATACATTTGGCTAATGTTTTTATCCAAAGCTACGGAAGAGGATTAGTACGGAAGAGGATTAGGGCCACTGGTGAAAAAAATATTTGAATTCTGACTTTAATCTCAGAATTCTGACTTTAATCTCAGAATTCTGACTTATCGCCCCTAACATAATCACCAGCATCCATTCAGGTTGTAGCAGTGTTTGACAGTTGAGACAGACAGCAGCCTTTCGGTTTTGGCTAGAGGGGATACAGTAAACGCTGAAATCCCGCGCGATGTTGGGGTTAGGGTTAGGTTTGGGGGTAGGATTAGAAAGAAAACTATGATTAGAATAAAACTGCGCTCTTCCGGCGAGATTTCATGAGATTTGCTGTATCCCTTCTAGTCACGTCCGCAGCTTTCCGGCGAGTTGGCGTGGTTTAAGTTCCGCCAGCGGACACGCCCCCAGCGTTTGAGAGGAGAAAATCCAGCCTGTTTTTTTTCAATATTTTGACAACTTATTTTATTTATTTAGCCTCCTTTTAATCATTCAAATTTCGTAGTGGTTAATAACACATTTTTGGTGCTGTCACATCCTGTATTTTATGGGAAAGAAATTCAGTATGTTTTCAGAGTACATTCATCTCTTTTATTCCAAAAGATAAAAAAAAAACTAATAATTTAATTCTTAATAAATCACAGCAGCACATTCTTGACTAATAAAAATGTTGGTCAGGTCACTCGTTTTAAGTGGAGTAAATCAAAGATGAAGATGCAGTCCGTCTGTAAAACTCCCTTCTCACTCCTCCTACATTCCCTAGAATGTATGATATCATTTTTGGGCTCAAGAAGAGACCGTAGAAACCATGCTGCATCTCAAAGCTCCCTTATTTCCTTTAATGTGTGTGTGTGTGTGTGTGTGTGTTAAGCGTTGCATTCCCTCCCACCAAATCCGAGCTCTGTCTTCAAGCCCAAACCAGGGAATGATTATTAAAACGAAAATAATTGTTATAGGGACCGAACTCGACGTAGACCATCAAAGGGCTGCTTTCGATTCGATTTGGGCTTTGCGAGAAGCTCGGGGCTTGCGGATTTGACAGATCTTATTGGGGCCTAATTTAAACGGGCCCCAGCGTGTCTGCCTGCCTCCCTTTGTTTACATGGTTGAAATCTGAAACAAATGTGAACATGACACTCCCCGTCCTTTGTGTAACTCCACGCAGCTTCTCGCACAGTTAGCAGCGCGTGTCTGCGTGTGCATGCGCTCGACTGCAGTGTCTACAAACTCTGCTCTTCATAAACGTGCATGTGTAACAGCTTGTTTACTGTCTCTCATTTACTGTGTGTACTGTAAATAAGACCTGAAACACTTTTACTGATCCTGATAGACAAGACATGAAGGTCTTTTTAAGAAAAGTGAAGAAAAGTCAGGCTGGTGCCAACCAACAGCAATAAGTATAAACATTTGGGTATTTGGGTCAATCTGTCATGTAACATTTCCAGGTGCTGTTTTACCCCAAAACCTAAAAAAAATGAACTATTAACATTTTATGCATGTATATAGTAATTACTTTATTGCAAAGCAAAATAGTACTGTACCAATTTATACAACATGACAGTCATTTATGCTGAATGATGCATTACTCTTTTAAATATTTATGTTTTGGAAAACATCTTACATTAACTTTCATTATTTATTTTAATGAACATTCTTACATTAAACATTGCAATAAAAAGCTTAAATAATAAAACATTTTAGTTTTCATATGCATTCACACATTCCAATCCAATACATTTTTTAAATAATTTTGTGCCTATTAATATAAACATTTATTTTTTATTATTGAACACTGAAAAAACTTAAAGAGTTACTGTCTCTTGTCGAGTATAAAGTTCAATGTCTCTGGTATATGAAGAGAGACATGCTTATGCAGAACAGGCATTGTGTGACATGCGGTTCTTATGAAACATCGTCCCTGTTTTCTCTGCTCCATCTCTATTCCAGGAATGGAAATTGTCTCTCTTCCTCTGATGGTTCCTCCATCCCCTGCCACATTTACATTTCCTTATGCTTTGTCCATCTGCCTTTGTTTTCTTTTTATACAAACTCCCACCTCTACCCCCTTTTTTCCAGAGGCCTTTTCTGTTTTTGTTCTGAAAATGACTTCCTTCCTTCCTTTACAAGCAGCTCCCCTGAGGCCGAGGGGAGGTGTGTCCGACTCAGTCTCATATGTAATTATGGCCTCCTCTCTCTCTCTCTCTCTCTCTCTCTCTCTCTCTCTCTCTCTCTCTCTCTCTCTCTCTCTCTCTCTCTCTCTCTCTCTCTCTCTCTCTCTCTCTCTCTCTCTCTCATCTTTAATATAGTAAACAAATAGAAAGTATTATATTTGATCTCCTTCATTTAAGGCATTGAATTGCTTATTGGCTGATTTTACTTTACTAATATCCAGTTCAACTCTTCAGTTTAAAAAAATATATCAGGCATTGTAACCATTTTTCATGAATCTATCCGAAAAATGATATTTCAATAAACTGCATCTAAACCTGCAAAACTTTTTTAATGTAAGCTACTTCATATCATTGGATCAGTGAAGTTTAACATAGGTAGTGTATAAGGAAGCTTAAATTGGGTGGTCTGGCTGACTTGCCCTCTATAACGCTCCTCTACACACATTCATGGCAAAAATAGAAAATCAGAAAATAAAACGCTGACTAATGCAAGAGTGCAACAGTTCTCCTCGTGCAAAGCGCCTTTAGTTTTAGTGTTAGGGCCTGCAGACGGCAGTGTGTGAGCTGTTGCTCAGGAGAACAGAGGAACATCTGTGAGGAATTCAGCGCTGTTCCACATCAAAGAGTTCAATAATGAGCTGCTCTCTCTCTCAGACTTTCAGACTGTGGTCACCACAATCAACTGATGCACACACAAACCCCAGCTTACATGCCATGTAGGGTATAGTGTTTTCATCTATTCATTTATTTCTTTTTATTTTGTTAATGTTAGGAGTGTAAGCAGAAAAGTGGCGTGTGGTGTTAGAAACTTTGGAATGCATTAAGCTTATAAACAAATTACATTTCGCATAAAAAAAAATGATGCTTATTTCAAGACTTTGAATTATTTCAAAGACGACAACCACATTTTTGCCACAATTTCGCATTGCTGAGCCTTTTTTGTAATTCCTTTCTTCACATCAGTGACCCCGAGTCATTATCATTACTGAAGTGCAGAAAAACATACTGTAGTAAAATACAAAATCTGTGATGCATCATTTAATCTAACACAAAGACGTGAAATAAATGACATTTCAGTAAGAAAAAATGACTTATGTGCTTAAATGTCATTTTAATAATGTTTTTTTATTTATTTAGGTTATATATGACAAGAACTTCACCTAAACTTTTCCTAAAACTAATAAAACCTTGAACCAGTTTTTACAGGGGCGGTTTCGCAGACAGGGATTAGACTAGTCCTAGACTAAAATAAATGTAAGAGCTGTCCAAACTTAAAACAACTTGCACTGACATATCTTAAAATACATCAGTGCCCTTTGTTTTGCCTCAAAATGCACACAAGTAATGTTTTTAGTAAGGCATGTTTGTTAAAACTAGTTATATTTCCTAATTAAACTAAGGCCTAGTCCTGGTTTAAAATAATCCCTATCCAGGAAACCACCCAACAGTGTTTAAATAAATCCATGTTCTTTAGCGCCATCCAGTGGTCAAATTTAGTAGTTGCGACAAATGGTCGGACAAAGAATGAAATTCAACAACTCAGCATTGTTTTACTAATTTGACCACAAATAATTAACAATTAAATATAAAAAAATGTACAGCAAGAATAATAATTCTGATAATGATAAATGATTAAAATATATGTTTTTTTTTTTTACAAAACATTTTTAGCACTATTCATTATAACATTTTACACATTTGGCAGACAGTTTTATCCTTAAACACTTAAAGTGCATTTCAAACAATACTTTTTTTATCAATATGTGTGTTTCCTAGGATCAAACCCATGACTTTTTCACTGCTAACACAATGCTTTACAAGTTGAGCTACACTACAATAAACAAATACGGAATTATTTTTTCATATAGAATTTTATACTGTATTTTATTTTATTTATAAATGTGCAAATAAGGACAATTTATTTAATATCTAAATATATTTAATATCAAAAATGTCAAGCACGTAGACGAGTATGAAGAGCAGTTTTACACATTCATTTGCAAATAGTGATGAAATGACACTGAGGCTGTTGTCATTTGAGCACTGGAGGGTTGTCGTGTCATTATGCTCAGAGTCGCCCGCGGGGCAATGAAGAGCTGTTGGAAATATGTAGTTTGACTGGTCCCATGGCAACAGTTGGGTCAGAGGGGACATATTTTTTGTTTAAGCCTTTTGAAGGAAGAAAAGAAAGCTGCTTTGAGAAGGAACTGCCAGGAGTCACAGCATGCTATCACATGAAGGACTACTTCATTACACAGGCGCAGTGTGCTAAACAGTAACAGTATAACCTTTGAAATGAGCAATACAACCTATTGACTTTCTAATGCACCCTTGTGGCTCTGTTACTATACATATTCTGGAATGCTGCTGGGGCTTTTTTCTTTAAAGCACCAGAACAAAACTACCATGTGTGTGAAGAATTTGTTATTCAAATCGAACCAAGTTTTACAGTGAGTTAAATTATTACATTAATATGCTAGAGAGAAAAATACGAGCACTTGGGAAAAAATTACTTCCAAATATAAAATTGATGAGAAAATTAAAAAGATCATATAAAGATGTCACCTATTACAAGGTGCTGCTCTCAGATGAAAAGAGCTCAATTTCTTTGTGCATATATTATCCCTGATGCTCTTTCGCTGTGTTTATGAGGCTGGCGTGGACTGGCAGGGGCAGAGTGGAAATTCAATTTGGCCTCCGGTGCATGAGATTCATGTAGTGGAAAGGCAAGGGAGATTTGACCTTGTTTACAGCTGACTGCTACTAATCTGCCAGTAAATAAAGAGTTATTTATTTCTACATTTAAAATCATTTTAATCATAGAATGAAGTCAGTGCTGTGGCTAATGGCAAAATAAACAGGTAGGCCTATACATAGGACCTCAACATACTTTAGAGTTCTATGCTGTTTTAAGTTTATGCCCATGCGCTTGTAGTGGAGGCATGATATAAATATATAATATTGTATACTTAATATATAAATATCACACATATAACAAATATGACAAATCATGCATATCACAATGCGATGAATGCAAGTGCAGCATTTTAACATGAATGTGACCAGCAGGGGGAGACAGAGACTAATCAACAAATAGATATTCAGCACAGTACCGTCTTGGTTTTAATTTTACAAGACCTACAAAGCTACAAAGCTCTCTTACTAAAGAAGGCAGCTTTGTATACTAAAATATAAAAAAGGTAAAATAAATGTTTTTATTTTTAGTGCGTCACTCGCTAAACCAGTAGGTGGCGGAAATGCACAAACAGCTGGTCATTTGCAACCACCATAAACTTTATGAAGAAGAAATCATAATTGGCGCTCACGTGCCAGTAACGGGTCATTAACATTAAACGAGATTTTTTTAAACGTTATGGAGGGATTTAAAAAAAAGAAATTACAATTTAAATGCATACATACATATGTATACATCTCTTGTCCTATATATATATATATATATATATATATAGGACAAGAGCTGCATGGTGTCACTTGGGATTTGAAGCGTAACATTTGATATCACCTTCATCTTCTGTTTGGGAAAAGAACAGCATCAACATTGTGGTAAACTTTTCCTGTTCTGTTTCGTGAAAGAAAGGCGAACGGATTTGACAATATGGGTGAGTTAATGACTTACTTTTCATCCATTACATTTGTGGATACTAGGATGTCTATCTTCCTAGTTAATTTTTTTAGTCGTGATATCTCTCAAACGCGATTATTTTATAACTCAAAGTTGGCATCTCTCGCGATACTTTGATACCCCGATCGGCCCGCGCAGGCCTCATGAGTCATGACGTTGAACAAGTTGTTTATCATCAATTTTGTTGCGTCAATGAAACATACCTCAAGTTATGTATCCAATATTATACTCCTCTCAAACATGTACAACTTCTTAAACATCCTGTGAACTTCTGATGATTGATGGCGCAAGGGCTTGGCGTGATGATGTCTGTGTCACAAGCGCATCTGCGGAATGTTGTTTCGCGAGGCTTTTAAAACTCGCGAGTTGCGAAAGAATAATAAAGTGAGTTGTGAGGTGAACAGGTTTATTCAATGCCATTCTAAAATATAAATGCTCTTAAAGTTGGATTGTAACGTTAACCAAAATAAAATTGAAGTACCAAATATTAAAGCAAATGGCAGTGTTTAAAACCAAGGAGCAACCTTCCGATTTTTTTTTTATTGAACAATTGACAGTAATGTAGATACTACAGCAGTGAATACGATAAAAAACGATAACTTAAAATTTCATTTCAAAATTTGATAACTTAAAAGAGAAAATAAAGACATTGTTGCTAGGGAGGAAGCAACCACTCGATCTCTCTGATGAAGCCAATACGGAAGTGACTTAAACTGCAATTCATCGACTGGCCGCTAGAGGCTCACTCCAAAAGGGAGTCAATCCCCATAGACCCCATGTTAAAATGTCCAACTTTATAGCAGAAATAAATATGTTTACAGCCTCGTACAAAAAGTGATTTTGTTCTATATTGCTAATATTGCCAAATTAAAGGCGTTGCCACTTGAGTGACGGGTGAACAGCCACTGCTGTCCCTACGTCAAGCTAGGCGGGCGTGGTTTCAGCAACCAGCCACCTCAGCTTCATCCACGTCCCATCTCTTTACCCATTTTAGGCTATCTGCTGCCAAAATGACAACCTCCAACCACTGGATTCAAAAAAGCTCTTCACAAACCTATGAATGTGGCCTCATGGACAATACATCCATTTTTTTTTACAGTCTGTGGTTCAAAACCACTTTACTTCTCTCTTTTTATACAATATCTGTGTTTTATGTGTAGTTTAGCATGTGCAGTATATGAAGAGTTTGGTTTCAAAACGCAATAAATCCACTTTGACTAATTTGGGTTAAAGCAACAATAAGAGTTTTTGCTCTTAGCTCCCCCTACAGGTTGGAAGCGTAAGTGTCCATTACCACTGTCGTAAATAATTTAGCCTACTGCAGCAAAGCTGGCTCTGATCGATTGTAGGTCTGCCGTAAAGCAAGTTTTTGTAGTTTTCACTCGAACTGGACCCTGACCCGACGGTTGGAAACTTCTTTAGTGCGGTTTTGGCCAATAGAGGGCTGCAAATGCGAATGTGAAAGTGCCGTTCACCCTGTTTCGAGTGGATGAACGACTGTTTGAGAACAAGCAACAGCCGGCATTTTTCCTTCGCCTCACGTAAATTATTAGATGTTGATGGCTTAAGTTTCTTACCCGTTACAGAAAACCACCACAGGTTTGCCATCAAACTTATTATTTTTGTTTTGTTTGTTTGTTGATCACGAAGTACAAAGTAGATGAGGAAAACTAGGATTTTTTGTGTACTCAACGCGTCGCCATTATTGTTTACAATGCGTTGAACGGTGCGCTGTGATTTGTTGTGTGGATTTATTGCATTCTTCAGAGAAGGAGGAGTGGCGTTTATCACGTTTTGGGCAAAAAAAGAAGAAAAGCTAACAGAATAACACAACGGATATTGGATTTTGCGTAAAATGAAGAATTTACTTTTTAATACTGACCTGAAACAATTCTGATTTTAAACTGCTGTTTATTGCATTTTGGAACCAAACTCTTCATATATATGGTGCATTACATTTGACAAAATGTTCAAGGACTATGAAATGACACATCCCACAAAGAAGTGTGTTTAGACTTTCCATTGCCGATGTGACGAATAAATATTTATAAATTTAAATATTTTTTTCGCCAAAAATTGTATTATATACTTGGAAAGAGCTATTCCTATTAATCTTAAGGAAAGTTTGTCGACTGACCCATTAATCCCTGAAAGTGTCTGACCAGGACGCTGCTATCTTTGCCTCATGGGCGCTCTGGAAACATTTTTGTGCCAATCAAAAGTCTGTTTCATGCTGCTAAGAGCCCTCCTAAAAAAACAACATCCAGTTATAGTGTATTCACTTGAGAATATAAGTGAATAATGTCATCATGTGATATTTTTGCTTGCAAAAACATTATTTCAGCAGAGCTCCTGTTAAAAATACATTCATACTTGTGACGATTCTTGCAGTACACCACAACTTAAAGATGTACAGTATGAAGCTAGACAGAAGTACATTTGCCTTCCTCCCTGCACTGTGGCCTTCAAATGATAAAAACAAATGTGTCTGCAGTGCCACCAAACTAAGACACTGAAGCGTTTTGAAACGAATCCATTGTGACCATGTCCTTCCTTTAAGATCCTATTTAGAGGTGGGTTTGTGAGGATTAAAGGGTGTTTCTCTAGTTTTTATCAAGCGTTTGAGCACTTGATCAGAGAGGCGTGCCGTAATCCAAACATCAATGCGGCCTTATCAACGGCGCACTGGCCTGAGGCTGCCAAGTGACAATGGACCACAAGCTTGTTTGGGCTCTATTCTATATGTGCTAATAAATTGCAGACCGTTCGGTTTGATAGCTCTTGTCAAATCTGATAAAACTCACCCATCTATGTACTCTAAAGTGAATGCTGCATCTACAGAGGTTACATGTGTGAGACGTTTTGTTTTTGTTTTGTGAAGATTAGGTCAGGTTGGAAGAACATGAATAGTTTTGCTTATATGTATTAGTCAGAGTTGATTTAGTGTGTTGGATAATAAGTTGTGATTTATAGATAAGGCCTTCTGTTGGTGACATAGTTAACTGCACGCCTTCAGCTCGCATTATCAGATCTTGATAAGATAGAAAGACCGCAAGCACATGTCTAAAACAGGATTATGACAAGGCTTCGTAAAGCTCAATAGTGTGTTTCTAAAGCAGCATGTGTACTTGATATAAAAGAAAGGAAAATGACGTTTTGATGTAAAACCTGCGATCAACGAAATTACTAGCTGTGTCCAACATGACAGGCGTGTGAATCCGTGTATGACAAAGACCAGATGCTCTTAAACTTCCTGTGGGAGTTGCGTTTCAAGTGTTCATTCTTGTTGTGTGTCATAGGGCCAGAGCTGTTCAGAGGTCGATCTGGACTCACTGAATCACTCTTTATAATAATAAAAAGGTCAGAATAGTTAGGAGGCAGAAATTAAACTGACAGGTCATATGTGGGCGCAACCCAATCCCACAGCATTTCGGGGTATAGTCACAAGATATTTGAATTATTTATTTGTGTTCATTTTTTTCATGTCACTCAGCTCAAATTTCTATATATTGTTTTTCATGTCCTCCCCGGCTGGTGATTTGTAGGGGCTTGAATTCAAAATAAGTGTTCAGAGTGTTGTGTGTAGCTTGTCATGTCAAAATATGTGTTTGTTTGCGTCATGTGAGAAAAAACATGCACGTTGCACACGCGTCGAAAGGGTTTATTAAAAAAAGAGACACTCACGTTCCCAAAATACTCGCAAGACACTCACTTAACACTACACTCTGATTACTAGGGGTATCACGATTCTTCAAATCCACGATTCGATTACATTTTCGATCCTAAGATCATGGTTTGATTCAATTCTCGATTTTTTTTTTTTTTTAAAGAACAGGTTGCTATGCCATAGACTTTTATGAAATATAATATCTGACCTTGAACCCGGAGATGTCTTGCCATGTCAGTCATGCTGCCAGTGGAAATATATGGTACACGCACATACCTGATAAAACAAAACGCGTCCTCATAGAAAATACACATATCTCTGTAAAGGCAAAGAGAGTAATGCAAATCTGCACGTTGCACATGAGCAACGGGTGATGATAATGCTCGCACTACGTTAAAAAAATTTCTCTAATTTCAGTAGCATTCAGGATCCATATGATGACAAAAGTAATCGGAAAGATGGGTTCATGAGATCTGCAAATTTAGTGACTACCAATCGAGTCATTTAATGAGATTATCGGCCGATGCAGATTGATCGGAGCATCCCTACTAATTATACACGGGAGATTAATTGAGAATCTGGCGAACTTGAGCATCTGTTTTATAATAAACGCCTTTGAAGCGTTTGCATTACGCACCTGTTTTAAAATGATGCGCGCATAGGTTCACATGACACGCCAAACATATTTTGACATGACAAGCAGGGGCGGATCTAGAAAATTATTTATGGGGTGGCAAGGGGGTGGCATGAGAACTACAAGGGGTGGCAATGAAGTAAGCGTCCTTGCATGGTTGTCGTGGATTCAAGAAATTATATACTGTATATACTATTTACGGTGAACACTGGACCTCAAATTTTTATAACATTAATAAACGCAACAACAAATGTTCCTATAAGTAAGTACCCAAGCAGCTACCTTAAGCATCTCTGTAGCACCCTTTGTCTTAATACTAAGTTAATACATACAGCTTATCAATATCTAAAAACACTGACTGGTTGAACATAATGGTATAAAGACCGTTATATAAATAAAATAGGATTGCCTAGTTTATATTCATGTAAAACATATTTGAAAGGCAAACATCTCTTTCTCTCATAACCCTCTTCTTTAATCCTTTCACTCACTTCATGATGGATTTCTGTCTTTTCACTTCTTTTTAGCTCTTTGCCATCCATATGTTTCTTTCCTTCATGACTTCATCTACTCCTCTCCCTTCCACAACATATTTTTCTGTTTTATTTGTACCTTCCACTCCCATAGTATTTGACTTTTCTATTATTTTTGGTAAAAAGAATGGATATCAGCCTTTCTTTTCATAATATCCTGGAAAATGCCGCATTAAGTTGTCTTTCAAGCTTTCTAAACATACACAACACGGAATAGTTTTGTCTCCTTAACGAAGACAAATAAAAACATCAGACTATATCATAAAGAGCGATTTCATATGCACGTATGGAATATTTTGATTGCTGCAGTAGCTAAGACATGACGGGCTAACTCTAGAAAGAACTGCTTAAAATATATTTACTGCTTACACAAACCTGCAGTTCAGTTGTTTTAACTACCAAGCAACTACCTCGTGCAATATTTAACATCAGTTAAATTTTTGTATTTTTATCCTGATGCAACATTTATCTATAAATATGACCGTATTTAGTACTCTGATTTGCTGATGTGATGCTCAACTTAATCACTTTAAGACACTAAAGAGAATTTGTTTTGGCAGCATGTGATGATGTGAGGTGCTTTATTAGATCAGAATTCCTCGCTACAGACGTGAAGAGACTCTTTCTTCATGGGCATACGTTGCACGTTCATAAACATTCTTGCCTTTAACCTCAACGATGGAAAAGTAACGTTTGTGCTTTTTATACTTTGTGCTTGCGTCCGCTACCTTTGTTTTGAGATCGTTGTACTTCCCATCGCTCTGTTGTTGCGGGTTTGTGCGACTCGGAAGGGATGGACTGCAGCGCGAGAACCTTAGCATGTGAGTGCCTTGGATGGGGCGATGCATCCTTTCACCGCAGTTTCCAAACGTCTCCAACCACGCCAGAAAAGATCGCTAGATTTGTCCTAGTCGCTTTTTTAATAAAGTCGCTAAAGGGGTCTAAAAAGTTTCTTAATCTAGCGACAAAGTCACAAAGTTGGCAAATCTGCGCGGACTTTTTTTTACACTGTAAAAGACTTTCTGCTCGGACTGACTGTATGCTTGTGTATGAACTCTGCTGCCTCTGGTTGGCTAACGATGGAAATTAAGCCAATCACCATCAGCTATGTGGTTGTCCCACCCCGTCTAAGACACACACACCAATCATCGTCAGATATGTGTCTCCCACCCCCAAACACACGCAGAGAAAAACTACATTGCCTTTCTGGTTAAAAGAGCCTACTCGGGTATAAATTATATATATTAGGATACCCGCGCTGGGGTGGCATATGGGGTGGCAATGCTTTTATTTAGGGTGGCAACTGCCACCCCGTGCCACCCCGGTAGATCCGCCCCTGATGACAAGCCACACGCATGAGAGGATAAATACATGTTTTGCAAGCTTCCCATAGAGTGCCATTGAAAAAGAAGTCACCAGCCGTTTCTGGTCCCCGAGTACGAATTTCTTTATCATATTGCATGAATTTGTATAGGTTCTGTTTACCACATTTCAGACATCCTAACCCAAACCTTACCCCAAGCGACAATGGCTTAAAAAATAGAAAATAAACAATACATAAAATGATACAAAAAAGTGCCATATTTGGGTGACACGAAAAAGAAAGTTGTGTGCATTGATACAAAATAAACAGGTAAATTGTGTCCATGAATTTGAATAAATAATTCAAATATTCAGTCATTACACCACAAAATGCTGTGAGATTGGTGGATATGGCAGTTTTAGGTGACATAATGCAATAACTCTAAATATATTCTCTTATATGGCAAAAATATTTATTTATTTATTTATTGGAGGTTCCACACCATTTTCACTAATTAAACATGCAGGGGATTTGAATTTCATTTGAATTTAATTCTGATGTATAAAAAACTATTTCAAACAATTCACAGAAATAAGCAACATTTACATACATATGCAAGGTAAATTATTTGAGATACATTATCAGGGCTTGACATTAACTTTTTGAGGAACTTGTCCTTCGGACAAGTAAATTTGTGTTTCACTTGTCCATGCACAAAAGTCACTTGTCCAGGTAAAGATTTATAATATAATGTATTTTTTGTGTTTTGCTAATCATTGGCGGAGCAAGGGATTTTTCATAGGGGTGGCCAGGCAGGGGCCAGCAGTTACTCTGGGGTGGCACATAAAATCTCTATCATCCAACCTTAAAATACTTTTAAGTATTATAGGTGTGTTAATCAGAATAATGTATAACATACAATTGCTACAATACTTTATTTTTTTATTAAAATGAATTGAGATTAACATACAATTTATAGTCATAATTCAACCTCCATGTTTTTTAAACTATTTAATCAAATAAAACTTTTGAAATTTACTTTGAAACCAGAATTTATACCTCCCATTGCTGAAAAAACTATAGAGACCAGAAAATCACGTGAATTTTGAAGGCTACTTTAATGTATTTTACTAAGATTCATTTGGCTGCTTCTTGCTACTCTTTCTGAAGAAGGATGCTATAACCGCTGCCTTTCTCTTCACTTTTCCCTCATTTCAATGATTGTCTGACATTAAAACACTAAAGCAAAACATTAAAACATTACCATGTTTTAAAAAACTTATTAGGGTAAATGTATCTAGATTATCTGTTATAGATAAAATCAATCTTAATCCTAGCATTTACGTTGTAATGTTCGTGTGGGATTTTTTAATGTACAGTGACGAACTCTGTCAGATTCAAATCAGCTGTCGCGCGGCGCACACACACGTAGGCGCGCTGAAAGAGAGATTCTCATTATAAAACAGATTCTAAAACAAGATTTTAAGCCCATCCCACATAGCAATGTTGTTCCGGCCCAGCTCCGGCCCACACAACCAATTTTCCTCGGCCCACATACAACGAAGAATGACGGCCCTTCAATGGCCCAGTTCTGGATTACAGACAATAGCACATAACTGGCACAGACCTGGGCCAGAACAGGCCCTAAAAACAAGCCTACATGGCCCTTGCAGCCCTTACTTAGCACCCAGGAAGCCCTCATGCAGCAAAATCCCCAGAGTTAAATAAACACTGCTGGATGTATATATTGTCCTATCTTACAAAGTGTTAAAAAGTAACACTGAAGCAGAATTAAAAGCTGTGTTATCCTCTTTCTCAACATCTCTGTCTGAAACTTAAAATTGCATTTTACATCTTACTTGTAGAGTCATTTTCTTACTTTAGGTTTAGATTTTGTTCCATTTAAAGTCACCCTTATTGTGATTAGTGTTTGTTTTAGTTGGACTTGACTCTTGACTCTTCCCTTATTTAGTTTTTTGACAGCTTTAACTCTGAGTTTTAAGACATGTTGTTTGAACACTTATCAGAAGCATCTTTCTCTGACAATGAAGTGATACTACAGTATGAGATCCAGCTCTCTCATAGCAGTTTGTTATTCTGAAGAATTTTGAAACACTGACACTTAAAATTATCCGTTTTTTTATGTAGACACACAAACATCAAGAATCAGAGTATGAATCACAATGATGGTGACAATAAAATGAAAAACTTCATACTGCAATGCATGCTGGGTATCAACAAATTACAAATCTCATCCAGGACTCCCATCATGCACTGCAGCATGGATAAACAATTAACTTTTTACTATTTTCTTTGTCACCATGGTTGTGATTCATACTCTGATTCTTAATGTTTGTGTGTCTACATAACAAACCGGTTAATTTTAAGTGTCAGTGTTTCAAAATTCTTCAGAATAACAAACTGCTATGAGAGAGCTGGATCTCATACTGTAGTATCACTTCATTGTCAGAGAAAGATGCTTCTGATAAGTGTTCAATCATTAAATTAATACATACGTTTTCTAGTTGATGATGTTTGGACTTTATTAACAGTGCTAACCACCATCAAAGAATTGCTCTTTTTTCTTTTCCCTGCTGTAAACAACATGTCTTAAAACTCAGAGTTAAAGCTGTCAAAAAACTAAATAAGGGAAGAGTCAAGAGTCAAGTCCAACTAAAACAAACACTAATCACAATAAGGGTGACTTTAAATGGAACAAAATCTAAACCTAAAGTAAGAAAATGACTCTACAAGTAAGATGTAAAATGCAATTTTAGGTTTCAGACAGAGATGTTGAGAAAGAGGATAACGCAGCTTTTAATTCTGCTTCAGTGTTACTTTTTAACACTTTGTAAGATATATATATACATCCAGCAGTGTTTATTTAACTCTGGGGATTTTGCTGCATGAGGGCTTCCTGGGGGCTAAGTAAGGGCTGCAAGGGCCATGTAGGCTCGGGGCCAGTTATGTGCTATTGTCTGTAATCCAGAACTGGGCCATTGAAGGGCCGTCATTCTTCGTTGTATGTGGGCCGAGGAAAACTGGTTGTGTGGGCCGGAGCTGGCCCAGAACAACATTGCTATGTGGGATTATGTGTTTTTACCGAACTTTAGAAGAGAAAACGCAGTGATGAAAACGCCGGAGCCTGAAGAAACATCACTCTCCACTCCGTCCCGCGACTCCCGCCCCTCCGTGTTCGTCGATCAGGTTTCATGCGCACGCAGCTTGTTTAGTAACAATAAACAGTTAACATGTAAACGTGTGTGTGTGTGTCGGCGCTCTGTTCAATATTCCGCTCTGTGTTTGCGCTGCGCATTCTGCTCTGTCGTTAACAGCACATAACGTTAAGTAACATTGTTTGAAATTTAACTTGTCCAGTCGGACAACTAATTTTCTCTTACACTTGTCCTACAAAAAATCCACTTGTCCCGGACAAGCCTTAATGTCGAGCCCTGAATTATGGTTTTTATTAATCAAGCAACAGAAACTAATCATTAGATTAATCCTCCAATTAGTCGTTAGATAAGTCGACTAATCGGAAAAATAGTCGACAGATTAATCGTTTAATAAATAGTGGTTTACCCCAGCTCTAGGATGCACCGATGTATCGGCCTATAATCGGTATCAGCAATTCCTCACATTATGGGACGTCTGCCAGTTTAAAAACAGCTGATGATCAGGACAGATTATATCCTGGCAATAAAACTCATTAGAACTTAAGTTTGTACTAGAGTTCTTCACAAAGATCCGAAAACCAAGAACCCGAGCGGGTTCGGGTCTAAAAGTTTCATGTGTGCCTAGGACACCCGTCAGGTCTCAGGGTAATTTAAAATGAATGTCTTTTTGATAAACGGACCTGAAAAGACCCGAACTTATCTTGCGTGTGTGCATCGTGTCCTTTTCCAACTCCCCCTCTGTTTGCCAAGAGCGCTTGCAACATCGTGTAGCTGGCAGTAGGTTAATTTTCATTGAGCCAGACCTGTCAATCAATTTTGAATGTACACTGTAGTGTTTACCTTGGTGTTGTCAGATAACAAAGTAAATTAATGTAGCAGCGGGCCAAATTGGTAGTACACTTTGTGCACTCTGCACATATAGATTTCATGACAGTAATTGAAACAAGAAGTAAAAAAACTCATTATCTATTAGGGCTGGGTAAAAATATCGATTCATCAATGCATTGCAATTATTTGTTCCTCAATTCAATATCGATTCATCAAATTCATGAATCGATTCAGCCTACCGGCCAGTGGCGGCGCTGTGGGTGGGCAACACTCTAGCGCCCGCTCCCCGAGGTAATTTGATCCGGCCCTTTATGTAGTCTGATGTATGAAAAAGACATCTCTAGAATAAATACATTTAGAATTAAAATAAATGTAGTTGGACAACGGACCCTACAGTTACGAGTTGATGAGCGTGCATCTGTTACAGCATGAGATGCAGAGCGCGAGTCACGTGACTGGCGCGAGCAGGTTTGTCACATGTTTATATTCGTGCTTTGGTCCAACGCGAGCTGCTCGCGCCCGCACATCAAGACGCGATGACTGACAGTGGTGAGACCACGGACTCTATGGCTGTTTTAACCTCTTGTATTTCCATCTACAAAACCGACTTTTCCGACAGTTGTTGTTTGATATGTCGGCTCAATGATGACTTGCTTATCCACAATGACATTAGATGTCTTAATAAAGGAAACGCATTAAAACGATTAGTGACAGTTAATCAATCATCGCGCCCAACACCTGCACCACTGAACGTGTATCTATTGACAAACATACACCTGATTTTACTGCTCTAGCGAAATCTAAAAGTATAATTTCTCTTATTAGAAGCTAGACTAATGTTTGCCAGTTATTAAGATGGCTGTTGTAGTTTAAATGGGGGTAGTGAAATAATTAGCTTTGACAAAAACAGCATAAAACAATGTTATGTTACATATTGTAAACTTTTTTGTTATGTGTACTAAAGTGATTAAATAAGTTAAATTCTCAATGAGTGTGATATGGCTCTTATTTACCCCTTTAAATGTAAATTAAAGCATCTTACAGTGCACTTTTGTTGTTATGCAGTTTTAAAATACAACATATGAACATGTCTGGATGTAGAAAAAGCCTACTTGGACATGTTACAATGCACTAATTTTGTTGTATGCAGTTTGAAAATACATGTTTGTAGAAAAAGCCTATTGTACAATGCACTGATTTTGTTGTTATGGAGTTTAAATATATGAAAATTAAGTCATAATCACTGATATATCTTCGGCCCCTTATATGAGATGCTTTTCATGAACTGGCCCCCATGACAAACTAACTGAATATCCCTGCTCTAGTGAGAGCGTTCAACATTGTACAAGAAACGCTTTACCAAAACACGCTTTACCAAAACAGCAAGATGGCAAACAGCAGCTGCACTCCGTTCAAGTCTGCACCAAAAGCTAAAATTAAAATATAGGCTACTCAGGTACTTAATTACTTGTGTATCTACTTATTATTGAATCGATATTGAAGCAAACAAATCAATATCGAATTGAATCGAATTGAATCGAAGCCTCAAGAATCGGAATCGAATCGAATTGTGAAATTCCTAACAATACCCAGCCCTATTATCTATCTGTAAATGTCATTCTACGTGAAAAAAGCACCTCTGAAATGAACTGTCTGAATTATTATACATATGTGAATAGAATTGAAATGTGAATACATATATTTTCACTGCTATAAAGACAAAATCAAATCAATGAATCAGAGTAATTTGAAGCAATGCAGTTGAAGCACAGATTAAACTGATTCATTGAAGTTGTTTGAAGGTACCTATACTTTAATGCTTCTTTTTGATACTTCAGAGACGCTAGAAAACATTTTCAGATGACTTGTGTGTGGTTTTGTCCGTCACATGGCGCTAGATAATTCCCTTGTTCATAGTAATTATGAGTGAAATGAGTGTTTTCTCAGGGAGGTCAGGGGTCAGTGGCCCACAGGGGTGCAGGTTTGTCCTTTCGGTGATCTTAAAAGAAGAAGCATTTTTTGGGATTCTTGGGAAATCTCTGTCCTACACACAAGGTTACATGGGGGTTGGTTATGGAGACAGAGGCTGTCCCAGGAGTTCATTACAGCATTGGTGTAGTCTGATGGGGGGTTTTGTGAAAAGTGGCCAGGTCAGCAGTAGGGTCAGTATTGTTTAGTCTGTACGCCGGTCCCCCCACAGGACAGGAGGCACCAGTTTTCCGTTTCTAAATGGCTTGGATTTATGTACAGGACTTCCAGTCTGTGAGATCACACGGTCTCAGGCTCCAGTAGTTCAGCGTGTCCCTTACATCTCTGTATTTAAAAACACACATAGGGCTTGCACAGAGACACAGGCATAGTTTCTGATGGGGGGGAGTGGGGGAGAGGTAACTCTCGGTAATCAAATCTAGCTATTACAACTTACAAATATTTATACAATGATAAGGAAAACAAACATGTAGTTGACACTTCAACCCCCCAATGTTCAAACCAAATGCACGCCCTTGGACACACACACATGTACCAAACGTTCCTATGTAAGCATTATTTCTGATACACATTTACATTTATGAATTTGGCAGATGCTTTTATCCAAAGCGACTAAAGGGCGATTTATAGTCGTGCGTAGGTCCTACGGCGTAGCAGCGACGGCGTAGGTTCCGCGTCAGTTTTCATTTATACTTGTGCGTCGCCGTCCGCATCGATGTGCAAACACACGCGAAACCGCTGGTTGGCAGTAATCACGCGTGTAACCACAGTAGCAGCAGAAGTCGTCACAGAAGAAGAAGCTAAGCAAGTAAACCCACAAACGAAGAAGAAATAGCAACTTGTTGTGTATAATTTGAGAAGACCAGCAATGATGGAAGTAAATAAACAGCGACTTATGTTTCAGTTTGAGTTAAATCACTCCTCAACTTGGCTCATCTTTGTTTTCACAGTCTCAAACGGAAATACCTATGACGCAGTTTTTTTACCTGACGGGAGGGGTTCTGGTGGACCAATCACAGCGCTTACGGTCCGCGTAGAGCCGACGCGCTGTTAGAAATTTTGTGAGGTGGGCGTCAGGCTACGCAGAGCTACGCACAGGCTACGGATAGCCTACGCCTTAGCTACGCCGTAGGACCTACGCACGACTATAAATCGCCCTTAATAGTTCATAACAAGGTAAGATTGATATCATTTATCAGTATGTGTATTCCTTGGGTTTAAACCATGACCTTTTGAGCTGCTAATGCAATGCACTACCACTGAGCTATACAGGAACACTTTTTATAGACTACACTTTCATAAACCACGTTTTTATTATTTCATAAACAAAATCATTAGGAATGCAACAAACAATTATTTTTATAATCGATTAATCATGTAATTCATTTTATTTAGATTAATCGAATAATCGGGTAAAAACATAAACACTAACTCAATTAGATTCTCTATAATAGCTAAATAAGGGATAACATAAGTGTACTTTTAAAAGTGCACAGTAGTACACACTTCTACAGAGTTTTACTAATATAATCTCTTTGATTTTGATATTTTAAGCCTTAAATAAAAAACTTTGTGCAGCCTTTTAAATAGTAAAACATCTTTAAAAGTCAAAATATAAATAAACTAAACAAATTAAGTCTTCAGTGATGTGCTGATGAGGAAATATTGCCACAGACTATTAAACTGATTTTAATAATCAATTTTAGACCTTTAATAAGAATTAACATTGTTCGAGAGGGATATACATGTTGTTACAGTAATAAAAACATGGATTTCCCCTTTACTTTAAAACAGATGCTTAGTTTGTGGTTTATTACTATTTTTATGAAACCCCAACAACAACAATTAAGTGCATACAAACTTACTTATGTTGAAGAAAGAGATAAAACCTTTTTTTAACCAGCCCTCTTTTGCGCTTTTGCTTCCGTCATCGTCCTGTCAGGGTTGCCAGATCCGCATAACAGACCAACCCAATGGCTATTTAAAACTAGTATTCACATTCTACCAACAATTAATGAACCAAATCCTTCCCTTTATAACCTGCAGAATATACCAAACCGTTTAAAAGTTGCCGATTTCAGAACTCTGCGGACCTGGCAATGCTGCTTTGTTCATAAACAAACTAGTCTTGGGGTGAGAAAAGCAGCGCCTGATAAGCACACAGCTCACGCTGTATGAAGCGGATGCGTGTCCGACGGTGGTGCGGGAGCATGCGACGTCACAGACCAATGAAACGTTGATAACGAATTTTATTATCAATTTTATCGATTAGTTGTTGCAGCCCTAAAAATGATAGATCTCTGATCGATACATCTTATTGGTTGATGAAGGACATCCATGTGACCTGACATTAATTGATGTGGCAAGGCATTAAAGGAATAGATCATCCAAAAATAACAGTTATGTCACCCTTATGCCATCCTATATGTATTCGACTTTCATTTATCAACCGAACACAAAGGTTTTTAAAACTAAATTGTTCCCAAACTGTTCTTCAAAAAGCACATCCATCATAAAAATAATCCCCTTGTTGAGGAATGGTGTGATCAGATGTATGTTTAGGTCCTATGAACCACATACTGTAACAACACCCCGGCTAACACCCTGGCACCATAGTGGTGAATTTTACACAGGCAGACACCATTCAAACATCCAGCTGGTTTATTTCATGTTTGAGCCATGAGAGAGTTGAGAACAGAGAAGAAAATCAAGGATAAAATCATTTATTTATTTCTTAAGTCACCCGTATCGTTTAGCAAAAAGCCCAAATATGCAATCTTAACAATACGTCATAATGCAATTAATTGATCTTTAATATGAGATAGTACATGTTAGAGCTGAATCAGCTTGGCTTATGCGGCCAACAGAAATCAAAGAGAGCAATCAGGCGCTATTGATGTTGATAGTCAACCTAGATGATGCTTGACTTGCAAGAAAAACAATCAGGTTTGAGATAATAGGGCGCGTTCAGAGTTATGTGAATTATCTGCACTTACGATCTTAAACGTTATAGTTGTCTGGATAATTCCTCCATGCAGCTCCAATTTGGTAACATGATTAGATGTTGTTATGTTTTAAAGCCAGAAGGAATCAATCAGTGATTCGATCTCTCGATTGAGTTTGTTTTGGCCCTTCTCAAGCAAAACTCCAGCTGGACCGTAAAGGTAAAATGAGGCTTGCGTTTCAAAACAAAACGGCGCTTCAGATTCTAATGCTTGTTTAATATCATATCTGATGATGGACATTGTTCACGTGGTCTCTTGTGGTGGAATGCTCGATATGAAATCACATCCTGCTCGCTTTAGTGTTGGTTTTAAGACGAGAACCTGAAATGAGTTACAGACTCATGCCGCTTCTGTTTCTCAGCTCAAATGAAAGTCTCAGCTTGAACAAAAAATTCGAACATTCATGCCCATCCCTAATTCAAAGCGCTGCTGCCATTGTTGATTACAGTGTGTGGAATGGTGCGCTGTGATTTGTGGAGCGTATTTATTGCATAGCGCAGAGAAGGAGGACTGGCGTTTATCGCGGTTTGTAAAAAAGGGAGAAAAGATGACAGAATAACACAGCAGATAATGGACTTTGTGTAAAATTAAGAATTTACTTTTTAATACTGACATGATATAATACTGATTTTGGTGGTAACTAATAAAAAATGCTGTTTATCGTGTTTTGGAACCAAACTCTTCATATATTCTGTGTGGAAAGCATTTGTAAATTAGGCCTGGGCAAAAAAAAATAGATTTTTCGATTAATCGTGTTTTTTCTTTACTTGGTCGATTCAAAATCGATTCTCAAAGAGCAGAATCGATTTTTTTCTTTTATATTTATTTCCGCAAACATTGAACGTAAGATTAACATTAATCTAATTACTAGTCTTCTTCACTAGATGTCACCCTCTTATTTGCCTTGTTTCCAAGACCAACCAGCATCATGTAGTGCTTTATGTGTACGTTTTCCCCCCTTTCTCAACACTTCACCATTGCGAAAAGGAGTGAGGAATGTCAAATTGAATTTGCGTTTTATTCCCTAATTTGAGTCGGCACATTTAACTTTATTTATGCTCCATTTTTAAAAATATCCTAGAAGTTGAGATAGGCTCATTAACTTTATCTTCTTTTCTGAACTCTGCTACAGTATTTTAGTGGCTGTTCATACACTGAAAAAAAATGATTCATTCAATTTACTCAATTTTTTTGAGGTAAGTGGTTGCAATCAATTTATTTAAGTTACATTTAAACAAAAAAAAAATTGAAAGACAAAACAAAAAAAATCTTTTGTTTAAATGTAGCATTAATAAATTGATTGCAACCACTTACCTTAAAAAAATTTAGTAAATTGAATGAATAATTTTTTTCAGTGTACTTGGAATTGAAGGTGCGAAAGAATGCTTTAAAATAATCTGTTAAATTGTTCTCTGATATCTACAAACAGTAGAAGGTTTGTGTCTTTATTGAGTGCAAAAATTGAGGTTTTACATGCCCATGTACAACCCTAGGACTGTAACGTCACAGTTGGTGTTATGTTGAGATTGGTCTGTTTTCCAGCGGTCTTTTGCATGAACGAGGTTTACATAAGAACGAGGAAACTATAATTTTTGAGGCTCACGGTATGTCATTATCATGTACAGATATTCTCTGATATTTTAACTGATATTTCAGAGCAATCGACGCAACTTTCAAATGCTCGCAAAATGAAACAAAAATGAAAGATGTGGAGAGCAGTTGAAATCCTAAAGATTGCGTCGTACACTGTTGTTTGGCGATAAAAGTCAGGTCCAATGTTAAAACATTGTGCTTGTATCACATTAGATCAATAGGTGGTGTTTTGTGGCTGTTCAAACACATTCGGCCACATAAGCATCTACAAGCAATCTGGTCGCATGTGTTTTTAACTACCTGAAAGTGGTTGAAAGGGAAGGGGCTCAACACGTTTTACATCATGTTTACACCTGTCTTTAGCGTCGTCCACTTGCGTTTTGGTTGATTGTATCACATCTTAATACCAGGTGTGGACAGTCTCTTAGAGGATGTAATGAACCACATGAGGTCTTTGTAGATACTGCATTTGCATGAAGTCACACTCACTGTTAACTTCATTGAATTTCTGGAGAGGCTCACTTTGTAGTGTCACTGGTTACTGTAGTTTAATCTGTATGTTGGTGAGTATTGATTAGTTGTTCACCATCAGGTATCTTTCACATGTAAACAAATGAACAAGGATTTTATTAACGTTTGGTGAGATGATGAACCTATCGTGCAATTATAAAACATCTGTGATGTTAAAAGGCAACTTGATATTTCCCAGTAGAATTTAGTGTGATTAACTGAAACACTCGCCTATTTGATATTCAAGCAACAAATTGAGGAGCAGATATTTCGCTTTTTTTTAATCTCCTGCCCCAAGCTCCTGCGAGCTGAATACATAAAACATCTTGTTCCCTGGTGTCAGCACAATTAGCTGCTAAATAAAATGCCACTCTGTGTTGTGTGTGCCGTTTTAATTATACAAACCGGGTGAATTAGTGCCCCATTTAAGTGAAATAAACAGCCATGTTTGCCAAGACAAAATTTCCCCAGAGAAGTGTTGATAGAGGGCAAATTAGCTCAGGAAATTCACATTATCTTGGAGGTGAATCAAGAATGGGTCTGTTTACAGTGTTTAAAAAAAAGAAAGCCCAAATCAATATGGCATCAATACCCAGAAGAAAATGTTCTTGCTCAGAGGTTGCTTGTTCATAGCTCAAGAGACTTAATGAAGTTCTTAGTTATGTTTGATTCAGTTAACTAAAAACAGAACTATAGCACTGGATAAGCAGAGATACTTGGGTATTGCAAAAGTGAAACGTGTCATAAAAAAACTCTTAAAAATAAATGTGCTACATGATAAGAACCATTTTTGGCTGTATGGTTTCATAAAAAAACGTTAACATTGAAATGTTCTGTTTTTTAGTTAAAAAAACCTTATACTATGATAAAAGTAAGAAAAAACTGTTATTTTACAATTCTTCGAAGGAACAGTTCTTCGGGGAGTCAAAAATGGTTCTTCTTCTTCTTTGGCATGACTGTGAAGAACCTTTTGAGCACCTTAATTTTTAAGAGTGTACAGTGGTGTGAAAAAGTGTTGCCCCCTCCAGATTTCTTATGTTTTTGCACATTTTAATGTTTCAAGCTAGGGCTGGCCGATATATATCGGGGATTCTCATGCGTGTTTCATCAGTAAAGCCGGTTCCTTCATTAGTAGTAAATCGCCTTCAGCTGCTTTCAGATGGAGCGGCATTTACTACACATAGCCGTAGTTCACTGACAAGCTGGGCCATATCCGGTTAATTATTGCAGGTGATATGTCCTCGATAATTAATGAGATGTGGCCCCCTAAACCTAATAACTGCTTGGTCCACCCTTAGCAGCAACAACTGCAATTAAAAGCTGCCAGCAGCGATGGAAGGGCCTTCACACGCATGGGCACTGCTACCCCGATGGACTTATGTAAGAAGTGCACAGTGGGGATATGAATTTATTTGAGTAAATATAGGTGCATATTCGAAGACATTTTAATATGCCAGACCTTTTGGCTGCAGGTGGCGCTATAATTGTAAATGAATATTACCTTTTTTCATGTGTTCAGGCCAGGACCCTTGTCAATTTTATGAAGTCTGGGACAAGTCGGACATTGTATACATAAGTTACAGCAGCTTTCTGTGTTATGGTGAAACATCAGACTTTGCCAGGCCGCCACGGACACACCCTTTAACGAGTATTAAAGGTTTTTGCGGTTCATCATTGCAAAGTCCTTAAGATCAGATTGAGCAAATATGATGGTGATCGCATTAATTCCTATGAGCAGTAAATCACAGTTTACATATGGCATTTCCTGTTTCCAGCATGTGGCGCTATAACTTTTACTGAATATTGCCATGTTGATGTGTTCAGGGCAGGACACTTATCAAACATGTGAAGCATGAGTCAGATTGGACAAGCCTGAGTTAGGACAACTTCCTGTTTTATGGCGAAATGGCAAAATTTGGCAGGCCTGCACAGACCAATGGAAAGTCAAGATCTCCGCAATTTAGTATCGCAAAGGCCTTTAGAGGACACCGACCGACCAAATATGGTGATGATCTGATTAAATCTCTAGAAGGAGTTTGTTAAAGTATGAAGCCTGGAAATGACAAAATTTGCACTCGAATTGCAGAGAAATTCAAAATGGCTGACTTTCTGTGAGGTTTAGAGCTTTGCTCCAAGAGACTCATTTTTGTAGGTCTTGAGGTGAATTTCTGAAGCCTATACCACAAGAAAGGGTTTGCAATAACTTGCAATGAGTCTGTTACAGAGCTTTGGAGGAATTCTGGCCATCAAGCCAAATATTGAATTCATACAAAGAAATCAGAACATTTAAGTATACAAATTGAGTCATAATAAAGTGAAATGACACAGGGAATTAGTATTGAACACACTTTATTTAATACTTTGTAGAAAAGCCTTTGTTGGTGATTACAGCTTCTAGACACCTCTTGCATGGAGAGACCAGTCGTCTGCATTGCTCAGGAGTGATTCTGTCCCATTCTTCCATACAAATGGTCTTTAAATCTTGAAGGTTCCATGAGCCTCTCTTATGAACTTTGAGCTTCAGTTCTCTCCATAGATTTTCTATGGAATTTAGGTCAGGTAATTTACTGGGCCATTCAAGCAACTTCATTTTCTTTCTTTGAAACCACTTCATTGTTTCCTTGGCATTGTGTTTGGGATCATTGTCTTGCTGAAATGTCCACCCTCTTTTCATTTTCAGCTTTCTGGTAGATAGTAGCAGATTTTTATCCCGAATGTCCCGGTACATTTCTCCATTCATCCTGCCTTCAATAATATGAAGTCTGCCAGTACCCATTGCTGAAAAGCAGCCCCAAACCATGATGCTTCCACCCCTAAACTTAACTGTTTGTATGGTGTTCTTGTGGTGGTGGGCAGTGCTATTTCCTTTCCAAACATGGTGTGTAGAATGACTGCTAAATAGTAAAATTTTGCTTTTATCTGACCATACTATAGTCTCCCAATAATCCACAGGAGTAGTTGTATGGGGACGGCACTCGTCAAACTTTTATGACCCCCTCCCCCACCCGGTGACAGTTGCTGTCTGACAGGTCGTGTTTTATGACCCCTTGACAGATGGCGTTTTATGACCCCTTGACAGATGGCGTTTTATGACCCCATGACAGATGGTGTTTTGACAGGTTGTGTTTTATGACCCTTAACAGATGGTTTTATGACAGTTTGTGTTTTATGACTCCTTAACAGATGGTGTTTTGACAGTTTGTGTTTTTATGACTTGTTTGACAGGGGGCGGGACCATCAATCAAAATCTGTACAAGTTGTCAACTTTAGACAGAAAGTATTTAATGGTTTTATGGCCGGTCATTTAGAGTGATTGTTTTTCCTGAGTGTATTTTATGTCAAGCCTATGCTGATATGTTTAATGACGGCTCGTGTGTGACAGCTCGTGTTTCGACATTTGATGACAGCTCTCACCCTTCCTCCCTCCTTTCTCACAAGACCTGCATTCTTTCACAGGGGTGCGTGTTGTAAAGCGATTAAAGATTTCAAAAACTCAATGTTGGTAAAACAATCACCCATTACGGTGTCAAAAAGTAAATGTTTATTTTAGATTTAGACAAATCATGAACAATGCTACGATTAAAACTTTTGATTGTAACATCACAAGTTATTTAATTAAATATTCCGTATATGGGTATAGTTTAAGCAATGATCTAAGCCAATACTACAATCTTTAGACGATAGTCTAAACTAAATAAATTTTTAAACGGTTCAGGAATTCCGTGAATCTTTTCATTACCTGCACTATAGTTTCACGCGTATTAAAGATCCGGCGGGGCCTGACAAAGCGCCGGGTGAGTGTTCATATCTGCCATTTTAAAATAATGTTAATAAATGTAATTCTGTCCACTATGGCAAAATAGGATTTTATTTTAGATTTAGTGGAATCTTTAACCAAGTCTCTGATTAAGACATGTGTATACGTGCACAGATGGTGACAGAGAAACTTATATATGACGTTAATAATCTTTTAAATGTTTTTAAGATGTATTCACCCCATTTTGGGGTTTTATTTTTAATTAAAGGCTTCTTAAAACATGTGTGAATATGTGTATATTATACAAAGAGTCTTATATTGTCTGCTCTGACAAAAATAAAGTATTTTTTTAGGTTTAGGGGAATTGACTGCGTGTGTCTTATAAATACAACTTGATAATACGTTTGTTTTGTAAAGAGACTTCTTTAAAGTCACGCAAGAATAAAATATTTTAGTTGTAACTGGTTAAACTTAAAGCCGATATTTTCTATCGAACTAGTCTATTTTCTGTTCAGACACAAAGTTTTCTGATGCTGATATTATGTCAGTGTGTGTTTGTGTGGGGGTCGTGTGATGTAATCTTTGAAAGTTTATGACCGAACCTTTATTGGGGAGCGACAAGAGATCTCCCGAAAACAGTTTGGATGGAGCAGAGCTGTTATACTCAAGTCTATTGGTATGTATGTGTTTCGCTGTGTTCGTTCCAGTATTTTGTATGATTTATTTAAAAACTAAAAATTCGATCTCTGGTATTGCAGCGAAATTGTCTAAACTGGTATTAACTATTCCTGGTAAATCGCGGAGAAGAGTGGCCTGAACAAAAAAGTCAGACCGAGACTAGAACCACCCGCAGCGTAACACGGAAATCTTGGAACAAAAGAGACGCCGACTGGCTCGTGTTGTCCGGTGTGTTTTTATTTAATCCTGTTACAATAGATTTAAACAAACTGGTTTGGTTTAATATTTTCTAATAACATGTGTTATCTGTTTTAAAGGTTTGGATATCAGAGGCAAAACGAACGTTGTGTGTACTATTGCAAAATATATAGCGGATCTCCACGGTACGTTTATCTTGCATAAGAAAATTGTTTTATTTAGATATTTGTCCTAATAACTTGTTTTTATCTGTTTACAGGTTAGGATACAGACCACAACGCTTTGGACGTATCTTTAAAAAAGAGAAAAATCGGAGACTTTTTGGATTTGTCTGGGACATTTTAAACATTTTGTGGCAAATTGGATTTAAAACGTTTCGGATACTGGATACATGTGTCGGATTTGTCCACAGTGCTTGTTTAAGACGTCTTCACCTCATTTTAGGGTTTATTTTTAATTAAAGGCTTCTTAAAACATGTGTGAAAATGTGTATATTATACAAAGAGTCTTATATTGTCTGCTCTGACAAAAAAATAAATTATTATTTTAGATTTTAGGACAAATGTCTGCGTGTATCTTATAAATACAACTTGATAATACGTTTGTTTTGTCAAGAGACTTTTTTAAAGTCACGCAAGAATAAAATATTTTAGTTGTAACTGGTTATACTTAAATCTGTTATTATCTATTTAACTATAAGCTATAATTTTCTGATAAGCCTTAAACAGAAGCTGCGCTGTGAGCGTCTGGGTGTTTGAGATAATTCACATTAGGGGGCTGCTTGTAAACTAGTGTCTTTTAAAACCGCCGTGGTAATATGTAATATGGTAACTCTGTCAAAAAGTAAAAGGTTTATTTTAGATCACACCCTATTTTATGGCAAACAATGCAGTATCTAAAAGTTTGTAACAACACAATTTTATTTAATGAAATATTCAGCATGGGTATAGCAATGAACTGTGCCAAAACCACCGGGGGCCGCCAATAACACAGTCTTTAGGTTAAGGCTTTTTATTTTTAACTAAATAAAATCTTAATCTTTTCATGCACAATATTCTGTTCACACCATTAGATTGCGGTCCTGCGCTTGCAATAGAGAACATAAGCGGATGCGTGTTCATATCCATACGTTAAGAAATCGTCCATATGTCAATTCATCTTCTGGGGTTTGTTTTAAAAAAAAAAATGACACATTAAAATCAACTGTGAATATGTGTTTATTACACAATAAAATGTAATTCTGTTCGCACCGGTATAATAGGGGTTTTATTTTAGATTTGGGACTTTCTTTAACCAAGTCTCTGATTAAAACATGTGAATGCGTGTACCAAAGTTGTCAGAAAACGTATGCTGATGCGCTCTTATATATGGTGTTAAGAGCCTTTTAAACGTTTTAAGACATTTCACACCCTCTTCTGGGTTGAATTCATTAATGTCATCTAACATCCACAAGTGTAGGCTATTTATAAATGTAACACGGTAGGCATTGTCAAAATAAAAGGTTTCTTGAACATGTTATTCCAGCGCGTGTTTCTTGTCTTGCGAGTGTTCATCATATTTATTGATGTGGAAAAAAGTTTGTTGTTTTGGACGATCAGTTTCAGTCTCTCTCTCTATCACCATCCGTTAGCAACCAGCAGACTTTAAAGCCTATTTATTTTAAACTAAATAAAAGCTGATTCGCTTCACGAGATCTGTGAAGCATTTCAAGCAGGGGGTTCTGTTCAAGCCATTAAAGATTGGGGCTCCAGCGTTTACAATAGAACATACGAGGATGCGTGCACATATCGGCCATTAAGAAACTTTTAAACGATTAAAAAATTCATATCTTCGGGGTTTTGTTTTAAATTAATGACATCTTAAAACCAACTGGGAATATGTGTTTATTACACAATAAAATGTAATTCTGGCCGCTCTGACAAAATAGGGTTTAATTTTAGATTTACGGAATTCTTTAATCAAGGCTCTGATTAAAACACATGAATGCGCGAACCACCGTTGCCAGAGAACGTACGCTGAGGCGCTCTTATGGCGTTAAGAACCTTTTTAATGTTTAAGACATTTTGACCCCATTTCCTGGTTTTGTGTCCGCTGTGGATCCCAACCTCTATGTGTTTATTATACAACAAATGCAATTCTGTCAACATTTCTAGTTTTAGAACGCCTCTGATTTAAACATGCGGGTTTTAAAATGAAACGGCCATTTGACTATTATGACAAAAGCTATTCGATCTTAATTTTGTTGTTTTAACATCCAAAAGTTTTTATACACATTCCATAATTAAACATCTGGGTGTGTATGAGTAAGTTTATATCTAATGTCACATGAGCGGTACCAAGTCGCGCATGTGTCTGTGTGTGTGTGCATACAGTATGTTTATGTGTGGGCGTGTTTATGAGCCCAGTGTCTTTGCAAGGTGTGTGTGTGTGTGTGTGTGTGTGTGTGTGTGTTTGCATGGGGGTCTATGATGTATCTGTTTGTTACTAAAGTTTTGATATTAAGTCTGTGTCCTCATTGACAATAAGTAGGGGTTTTTAGATGTAGGATTCATTACACAGATACTGATTAAATCATGTCATCCATTATTTGCGATTTAAAGAAACTTAAAAGGTTTAAGACATTTATCTCACATTGTGGTGTTGTTTTTTAATTAATGTAACCTTAAAACCATCTGTTATCCATTTAGGGAACAATAAAATGTTTGCAAATATTATTTATCAAAGTTAACGATGTTATAAGCCAGGATGTCACTAACGTGACAACAAACATTTCTTTAAAGACAAAACATTTAACAAAATTGCCATGGCTTACAGAGACACACTAGACTTTTTTTTTGTGTGTGTGTGTGTGTGTGTGTGTGTGTGTGTGTGGTTTTGTTAAACATGATTGTGTGCTACCATTAAACTATCTATATCAATAACACCAGATAGGATGTACCTCTACATAACAGTGAAATGTACATATATTAATTAGGTAAACCTTAACACTTATTTAAAAAATAAAAATATACTATTCTAACATCCTAACATGATATTAGGTTATAGTAGGTTTTAAGGTCAATCGGCGTCTTTAGCTTTACGACTTACAGCACAAAACCCCCAATGACAGGAGCGATGACAGGATTTTTATGAAGTGGAGCAGACCCTTGGTTTGCCTGAGGGGTTAGGTTCAACTTAGGTTAACATCTATCAGTGCATAATAAGCAAACACAAAATTATATTTTACCTATGGTTTGTTACTGAGGTTGCTAGGTTCGCGTATTTTTCTGAAACATACTTTTTCTTTTCAAACTTAGTTAGGATACACACTTTTGTCGCCTCAAACACCTGATCAAAGTTTTTCTTCGCTAGCGTCAACTAATGTCTGAGATTTTGTAAATTCATCAGATGGTCTTACGTGTGTATTTCTTAAACAAACATGTTGCTTTACAATCTTAGGCAGAGTTCATACGTTTGTTTTCTCATAAGTTGTTCACAGTTTTTCTTCGCTAGTGTCAACTAATGTCTGAGATTTTTTGTAAATTCATCAGATGTTTCTTACTTGTGTATTTTCTTAAACAAACTTTTCTTTTCAATCTTAGACAGTCTTCATACGTATGTCTTTCGATAAGTTGTTCATAGTTTTTCTTCGCTAGTGTCAACTCATGTCTGAGACTTGTAAATTCATCAGATGTTCTTACATGTGTATTTTCTGAAACAAATTTATGATTTTCAAACTTAGGTAGTCATCATACTTTTGTCTCTACATACATTTGTTCAAAGTTTCTTGTAGCTAGTGTCAACTGATGTCTGAGATTTTGTAAATTCAACAGATGATACTTACACATGTATTTCTTAAACAAACATATGCTTTTCAAACTTAGCTAGGCTACACACTTTGTCTATTCATACAATCGTTCAAAAAAATTTCTTCGCTAGTGTCAACTAATGACAGAGATTTTGTAAACTCATCAGATTTCTTAGTTGTATATGCACAGACAATATTATACTTATAACAGTCGTCTTGTTTTCTTTTGTACGTGACAACATATATCTGTGATTGTTTTATGAACACAGATGGTTTCATTTCTGTAGTTTATGTAACACCTTGTCAAGCTCTTAAAGGTAGTACTAACTGTTTAAAACAACAATGCAAAGTGTTTTAGATTTACTTGATAAATCTTTTACATCAAAACAAACTAGGATAGCAATATGTTTGAATCTGTAACAGGTGATACCACCAATAGCGTGTTGTACATAACAAAGTCTGCAAAATAATAAAGATTGATTAGGTTTTTTTATTTAGTAAACCTTTTAACACAAAGTGTAGAGTCTTTTGTACGTAACAACAAAGATGCGATGAAACAACGCAAAACAAGAGAGGCTGCGTTTGTTAAACCACATATAAATTAAGATGCATACATCTACAAATGGGGCAATGTTTTTAATCTATTGGTCCCGAATTTAGAGGCTATACGGCCAAACTATTTCAAACATTGCCCCATTTGTAGATGTATGCATCTTAATTTATATGTGGTTTAACAAACGCAGCCTCTCTTGTTTTGCGTTGTTTCATCGCATCTTTGTTGTTACGTACAAAAGACTCTACACTTTGTGTTAAAAGGTTTACTAAATAAAAAAACCTAATCAATCTTTATTATTTTGCAGACTTTGTTATGTACAACACGCTATTGGTGGTATCACCTGTTACAGATTCAAACATATTGCTATCCTAGTTTGTTTTGATGTAAAAGATTTATCAAGTAAATCTAAAACACTTTGCATTGTTGTTTTAAACAGTTAGTACTACCTTTAAGAGCTTGACAAGGTGTTACATAAACTACAGAAATGAAACCATCTGTGTTCATAAAACAATCACAGATATATGTTGTCACGTACAAAAGAAAACAAGACGACTGTTATAAGTATAATATTGTCTGTGCATATACAACTAAGAAATCTGATGAGTTTACAAAATCTCTGTCATTAGTTGACACTAGCGAAGACATTTTTTTGAACGATTGTATGAATAGACAAAGTGTGTAGCCTAGCTAAGTTTGAAAAGCATATGTTTGTTTAAGAAATACATGTGTAAGTATCATCTGTTGAATTTACAAAATCTCAGACATCAGTTGACACTAGCTACAAGAAACTTTGAACAAATGTATGTAGAGACAAAAGTATGATGACTACCTAAGTTTGAAAATCATAAATTTGTTTCAGAAAATACACATGTAAGAACATCTGATGAATTTACAAGTCTCAGACATGAGTTGACACTAGCGAAGAAAAACTATGAACAACTTATCGAAAGACATACGTATGAAGACTGTCTAAGATTGAAAAGAAAAGTTTGTTTAAGAAAATACACAAGTAAGAAACATCTGATGAATTTACAAAAAATCTCAGACATTAGTTGACACTAGCGAAGAAAAACTGTGAACAACTTATGAGAAAACAAACGTATGAACTCTGCCTAAGATTGTAAAGCAACATGTTTGTTTAAGAAATACACACGTAAGACCATCTGATGAATTTACAAAATCTCAGACATTAGTTGACGCTAGCGAAGAAAAACTTTGATCAGGTGTTTGAGGCGACAAAAGTGTGTATCCTAACTAAGTTTGAAAAGAAAAAGTATGTTTCAGAAAAATACGCGAACCTAGCAACCTCAGTAACAAACCATAGGTAAAATATAATTTTGTGTTTGCTTATTATGCACTGATAGATGTTAACCTAAGTTGAACCTAACCCCTCAGGCAAACCAAGGGTCTGCTCCACTTCATAAAAATCCTGTCATCGCTCCTGTCATTGGGGGTTTTGTGCTGTAAGTCGTAAAGCTAAAGACGCCGATTGACCTTAAAACCTACTATAACCTAATATCATGTTAGGATGTTAGAATAGTATATTTTTATTTTTTAAATAAGTGTTAAGGTTTACCTAATTAATATATGTACATTTCACTGTTATGTAGAGGTACATCCTATCTGGTGTTATTGATATAGATAGTTTAATGGTAGCACACAATCATGTTTAACAAAACCACACACACACACACACACACACACACACACACACAAAAAAAAAGTCTAGTGTGTCTCTGTAAGCCATGGCAATTTTGTTAAATGTTTTGTCTTTAAAGAAATGTTTGTTGTCACGTTAGTGACATCCTGGCTTATAACATCGTTAACTTTGATAAATAATATTTGCAAACATTTTATTGTTCCCTAAATGGATAACAGATGGTTTTAAGGTTACATTAATTAAAAAACAACACCACAATGTGAGATAAATGTCTTAAACCTTTTAAGTTTCTTTAAATCGCAAATAATGGATGACATGATTTAATCAGTATCTGTGTAATGAATCCTACATCTAAAAACCCCTACTTATTGTCAATGAGGACACAGACTTAATATCAAAACTTTAGTAACAAACAGATACATCATAGACCCCCATGCAAACACACACACACACACACACACACACACACACACACACACACACACACACACACACCTTGCAAAGACACTGGGCTCATAAACACGCCCACACATAAACATACTGTATGCACACACACACAGACACATGCGCGACTTGGTACCGCTCATGTGACATTAGATATAAACTTACTCATACACACCCAGATGTTTAATTATGGAATGTGTATAAAAACTTTTGGATGTTAAAACAACAAAATTAAGATCGAATAGCTTTTGTCATAATAGTCAAATGGCCGTTTCATTTTAAAACCCGCATGTTTAAATCAGAGGCGTTCTAAAACTAGAAATGTTGACAGAATTGCATTTGTTGTATAATAAACACATAGAGGTTGGGATCCACAGCGGACACAAAACCAGGAAATGGGGTCAAAATGTCTTAAACATTAAAAAGGTTCTTAACGCCATAAGAGCGCCTCAGCGTACGTTCTCTGGCAACGGTGGTTCGCGCATTCATGTGTTTTAATCAGAGCCTTGATTAAAGAATTCCGTAAATCTAAAATTAAACCCTATTTTGTCAGAGCGGCCAGAATTACATTTTATTGTGTAATAAACACATATTCCCAGTTGGTTTTAAGATGTCATTAATTTAAAACAAAACCCCGAAGATATGAATTTTTTAATCGTTTAAAAGTTTCTTAATGGCCGATATGTGCACGCATCCTCGTATGTTCTATTGTAAACGCTGGAGCCCCAATCTTTAATGGCTTGAACAGAACCCCCTGCTTGAAATGCTTCACAGATCTCGTGAAGCGAATCAGCTTTTATTTAGTTTAAAATAAATAGGCTTTAAAGTCTGCTGGTTGCTAACGGATGGTGATAGAGAGAGAGACTGAAACTGATCGTCCAAAACAACAAACTTTTTTCCACATCAATAAATATGATGAACACTCGCAAGACAAGAAACACGCGCTGGAATAACATGTTCAAGAAACCTTTTATTTTGACAATGCCTACCGTGTTACATTTATAAATAGCCTACACTTGTGGATGTTAGATGACATTAATGAATTCAACCCAGAAGAGGGTGTGAAATGTCTTAAAACGTTTAAAAGGCTCTTAACACCATATATAAGAGCGCATCAGCATACGTTTTCTGACAACTTTGGTACACGCATTCACATGTTTTAATCAGAGACTTGGTTAAAGAAAGTCCCAAATCTAAAATAAAACCCCTATTATACCGGTGCGAACAGAATTACATTTTATTGTGTAATAAACACATATTCACAGTTGATTTTAATGTGTCATTTTTTTTTTTAAAACAAACCCCAGAAGATGAATTGACATATGGACGATTTCTTAACGTATGGATATGAACACGCATCCGCTTATGTTCTCTATTGCAAGCGCAGGACCGCAATCTAATGGTGTGAACAGAATATTGTGCATGAAAAGATTAAGATTTTATTTAGTTAAAAATAAAAAGCCTTAACCTAAAGACTGTGTTATTGGCGGCCCCCGGTGGTTTTGGCACAGTTCATTGCTATACCCATGCTGAATATTTCATTAAATAAAATTGTGTTGTTACAAACTTTTAGATACTGCATTGTTTGCCATAAAATAGGGTGTGATCTAAAATAAACCTTTTACTTTTTGACAGAGTTACCATATTACATATTACCACGGCGGTTTTAAAAGACACTAGTTTACAAGCAGCCCCCTAATGTGAATTATCTCAAACACCCAGACGCTCACAGCGCAGCTTCTGTTTAAGGCTTATCAGAAAATTATAGCTTATAGTTAAATAGATAATAACAGATTTAAGTATAACCAGTTACAACTAAAATATTTTATTCTTGCGTGACTTTAAAAAAGTCTCTTGACAAAACAAACGTATTATCAAGTTGTATTTATAAGATACACGCAGACATTTGTCCTAAAATCTAAAATAATAATTTATTTTTTTGTCAGAGCAGACAATATAAGACTCTTTGTATAATATACACATTTTCACACATGTTTTAAGAAGCCTTTAATTAAAAATAAACCCTAAAATGAGGTGAAGACGTCTTAAACAAGCACTGTGGACAAATCCGACACATGTATCCAGTATCCGAAACGTTTTAAATCCAATTTGCCACAAAATGTTTAAAATGTCCCAGACAAATCCAAAAAGTCTCCGATTTTTCTCTTTTTTAAAGATACGTCCAAAGCGTTGTGGTCTGTATCCTAACCTGTAAACAGATAAAAACAAGTTATTAGGACAAATATCTAAATAAAACAATTTTCTTATGCAAGATAAACGTACCGTGGAGATCCGCTATATATTTTGCAATAGTACACACAACGTTCGTTTTGCCTCTGATATCCAAACCTTTAAAACAGATAACACATGTTATTAGAAAATATTAAACCAAACCAGTTTGTTTAAATCTATTGTAACAGGATTAAATAAAAACACACCGGACAACACGAGCCAGTCGGCGTCTCTTTTGTTCCAAGATTTCCGTGTTACGCTGCGGGTGGTTCTAGTCTCGGTCTGACTTTTTTGTTCAGGCCACTCTTCTCCGCGATTTACCAGGAATAGTTAATACCAGTTTAGACAATTTCGCTGCAATACCAGAGATCGAATTTTTAGTTTTTAAATAAATCATACAAAATACTGGAACGAACACAGCGAAACACATACATACCAATAGACTTGAGTATAACAGCTCTGCTCCATCCAAACTGATTCCGGGAGATCTCTTGTCGCTCCCCAATAAAGGTTCGGTCATAAACTTTCAAAGATTACATCACACGACCCCCACACAAACACACACTGACATAATATCAGCATCAGAAAACTTTGTGTCTGAACAGAAAATAGACTAGTTCGATAGAAAATATCGGCTTTAAGTTTAACCAGTTACAACTAAAATATTTTATTCTTGCGTGACTTTAAAGAAGTCTCTTTACAAAACAAACGTATTATCAAGTTGTATTTATAAGACACACGCAGTCAATTCCCCTAAACCTAAAAAAATACTTTATTTTTGTCAGAGCAGACAATATAAGACTCTTTGTATAATATACACATATTCACACATGTTTTAAGAAGCCTTTAATTAAAAATAAAACCCCAAAATGGGGTGAATACGTCTTAAAAACATTTAAAAGATTATTAACGTCATATATAAGTTTCTCTGTCACCATCTGTGCACGTATACACATGTCTTAATCAGAGACTTGGTTAAAGATTCCACTAAATCTAAAATAAAATCCTATTTTGCCATAGTGGACAGAATTACATTTATTAACATTATTTTAAAATGGCAGATATGAACACTCACCCGGCGCTTTGTCAGGCCCCGCCGGATCTTTAATACGCGTGAAACTATAGTGCAGGTTATGAAAAGATTCACGGAATTCCTGAACCGTTTAAAAATTTATTTAGTTTAGACTATCGTCTAAAGATTGTAGTATTGGCTCAGATCATTGCTTAAACTATACCCATATACGGAATATTTAATTAAATAACTTGTGATGTTACAATCAAAAGTTTTAATCGTAGCATTGTTCATGATTTGTCTAAATCTAAAATAAACATTTACTTTTTGACACCGTAATGGGTGATTGTTTTACCAACATTGAGTTTTTGAAATCTTTAATCGCTTTACAACACGCACCCCTGTGAAAGAATGCAGGTCTTGTGAGAAAGGAGGGAGGAAGGGTGAGAGCTGTCATCAAATGTCGAAACACGAGCTGTCACACACGAGCCGTCATTAAACATATCAGCATAGGCTTGACATAAAATACACTCAGGAAAAACAATCACTCTAAATGACCGGCCATAAAACCATTAAATACTTTCTGTCTAAAGTTGACAACTTGTACAGATTTTGATTGATGGTCCCGCCCCCTGTCAAACAAGTCATAAAAACACAAACTGTCAAAACACCATCTGTTAAGGAGTCATAAAACACAAACTGTCATAAAACCATCTGTTAAGGGTCATAAAACACAACCTGTCAAAACACCATCTGTCATGGGGTCATAAAACGCCATCTGTCAAGGGGTCATAAAACGCCATCTGTCAAGGGGTCATAAAACACGACCTGTCAGACAGCAACTGTCACCGGGTGGGGGAGGGGGTCATAAAAGTTTGACGAGTGCCGTCCCCATACAACTACTCACAGGCTTCTCCAAATGCTCTTTTGCAAACTTTAACCGAGCCTCAACATGCTTTTTGTTCAGCAATGGAGTCGTGCATGGATGCCATGGCGGTTCAGTGCATTGCTTATAGTTTTCTTTGAAACAACAGTACCTGCTGATGCAAGGTCTTCCTGAAGTTCTGCCCGAGTGGTTCTTAGCTTTTGGAGAACTCTCCTGATTATTTTTGGATTCCTTGGACAGGGATCTTACGTGGATCACCTGATCGTGGCCGGTTTATGGTAAACTGATGCTCTTTACATTTCCAGATAATGGCCCCCACAGTGCTCACAGGAACATTCAGCATTCTGGAAATGCGCCTATAACCATTCCCATCAAAATGCTTTTTAACGATACGATTACGAAAATCTTGAGAGTTCTTTTTTTTACCCATTATGAAGTCTTTCCTGTGTGCCTCCTGGGTAATGAGAAGCCTTTATAGGCCATCAATTAGGACTGATGCAGCTGAAATCAATTAGTACTGATAGGGGGCAGGGTTTCTCTCTCAATACTGACAGATTTCAGGTGATGATCTGGCTTTCTATGCCATTTTTCACCTTGTTATCTTCATGTGTTCAATACTTATTCCCTGTGTCATTTCACTTTATTTATTATGACTCAATTTGTATACTTAAATATTCTGATTTCTTTGTATGAATTCAATATTTGGCTTGATGGCTACATCTGGTGGAAGTTTTGTGTCAATAGCCCTATTAGAAATCCCCTTACTGATAAAAATGCTGATGTGTCTCATACTTATTTCCCCCACTGTATATTGTAGCCCATTTCTTATTTTGATGCAGATATTTTTCATGTCATCTCCAAAATGTCAGGAACAGGTTATCTGGTTTATAGCTCAACTTATGACAAGAACCACCATATTTTAATTAGGGCTGCACGATGTGAGGAAAAGTTGCGATGTGCGGTGACATTGTTTAATGTTGCGATGACGATGTGAGTTGCGATAAATATTTTATATTTTTTCATGTTTTAGGGGCCATTCACATGTCGCGCCTAAAAACGTGTGGAAAACACTAGACACATAGGTTATTGTCACATGATCTGCACGCTGCGCTTGTGTCATTCTGAAAAGTTAAAATGTTTTTAAAAAACCTGGAATAATGAGCGCGTCGCAACGCGTGCGAGTCGCGACCGCGGCGCTTCCAGAGCGCACATACTGCGCGCCTACATTTGAAATAATGAACTTGAGTGCGCAATAGACCGCAATATGTGAATCACCGCTTCCACAGTACCTGTGTTTGCGGCGTCATCTCTCCTAAATCCAAAATAATTCCATGATATAGCTGAAGTGCTGTTCCTTTTCACCACAAGGTCTTCGTCTGACAACACATTTTCCTCACTCTTCTCTCCTTTCTCCGCCATCGTTTTTGCTAACAGGCACAGCGTCGCAACTGACACCTCACAAATCAATCTGAGCGTAGCTGACTTGGGGGTTCCCCTGATTGGCCTAATAGCATAAACGCGCAAACCATCAGTGCGTCCCAAACTGCCTACTTCCATACTATATAGTAAGCAAAGAGTACGAGAAGTAGTGCTTTTCGCCTACTATATAGTATGGAAGTATGCAGTTTGGGACGCAGGGCATGTCTTCAGGACTAAACGTGATAGGTCAAACGTTTATTACATGCACTAACCGTTTTCCCTTCATTCATCGCGTCAAGGCTGTCTGTTGCGATGTGTTCATCGCGTGAGTTCATATCGCGATGACGATGAAAATTCGATGTATCGTTCAGCCCTAATTTTAAATACGTTTTAAAGCTGCTACATGTTGAACTTTATTAGATGCTGGTCTGTGATGAATCCAGAGTCTGAATATGACACGCAACATCTAAACCTGGTACAATGATTTCAGTGTTTCTCTGCTTTTTGGACATGCACATCATAAAAATAAACCTGTTTTACAAGATGTTTCGAATTTTCCTATACACGTGTCATATTTTACTGAATATCAGCTTTCACATCCATGTGACCCATAGACGGGCAGATATTAGTTCAATTGTACTGCAGTGTTAAATATAAGCTTGTTTTTTAAATTGGAATTTATGTCCTTTCTCACTTAGTATTCAAGATATCAAGGTGATGTTTTTACCAAATGTTCTTTAACCTATAAAGAATGATTTTATGTAATAAAACAAAAACATAATTGACCAAAAAAATTAATTAATTCAATTCAAATTGATTTCTATAGCACTTTTCACAGTTTGCATTAGGGCTGCACGGTTAATCTTTAAAAAAATGAAGTTAGGATGAAAGGATGAAGTTAGGTTGATATGTTATGTTTATATATTTAAAGGGCCCATGTCACAGGACTTTTTTAAGATGTCAAATTAATCTTTGGTGTCCCCAGAGCACATATGTGAAGTTTTAGCTCAAAATACCATATAAATAATTTATTATAGCATGTTAAAATTGACACTTTGTTGGTGTGTGCAAAAATGTGCCGTTTTGGATGTGTCCTTTAAAATGCACATGAGCAGATGAAGTGCAAACATTGATCACAACGATGGTTGTTTGTTGAAATTGAAACTCAAATGTTCTGTGAATTATTTTCTCTCTGCACTAAATGGCAGTGCTGTGGTTGGATTAAGGGGTTGTATTATTATAATAAGAGCTCCTTATGACATCATAATGAGAGCCAAATTTCAACAACCTATTTTTTCATGTGCTTGTAGAGAATGGTTTACCAAAACTAAGTTACTGGGTTGATCTTTTTCAAATTTTCTAGGATGATAGCAGCACTAGGGACCCAATCATAGCACTTAAACATGGAAAAAGTCAGATTTTCATGTCATGGCCCCTTTAACACTGAAATTTTTCTGGACGGCATTAAACTTCCATAAAAAATGCTGGTGCTTGCTGGCAACTAAAACAAAAATGCTGGTGAGTAATAATGAGAATTTGGGGTTTGTACATCCATTAAAAATATTGGTGGGTCTTAAAATAGATTTAAATGGATTTTAGGTGAGTTCGACTAAGAATTGGAAAAGTTTGGGAAACGGCTATATTCAACCACAATGTCATTATTTCTTTCTGCATTATATATTCAAAATATATAAATTTCACAAGTACTGGGATAATAGTTTACATATAAACACTAATGTTTATGATTTATGATAAAGGGATAAACATAAAAACTGAAAATATATTAAAAATGTGGTATGCATGATAATCATGATGTGAAATCATGAGTGCTATATCAGAGGCATCTCAGGTGTTCATATTAGGTAATGTAATACCTATAACGTAAAAGCATGAAGCAGTCACAGCTTAACTCTAAAGAGAGACAGATGAAAGATGAGGTTTAGAGGAATGACAGATGCTCACACACACACACACACACACACACACACACACACACACACACACACACACACACACACACACACACACACACACACACTGTCCTGTCATCAGCACAAGATTTCACATTGATCCTCTCAAAGGCGTCCACACACTCACACCACCAGTTTGGGCTGCAGGAAAATCAGCTTTCTTGCAAAAACTTGTCTCTCTTAACCAAAAGCTTCAACGAAATCCCTTACGTAGAAACAAGAAAATCCACAGTCAGAGAAAAGAAAAACGTTACACTCATAGATCCCAGACGGACTACATTCCATTCCTTCATCACTGCCAATCTTTAGCGTCTCCCCCAAAAATGGCACAGGTTTCTTCTTCTCCCTCTAGCTTTACCATGCGACGTTCAGCGTGGCTCAATCTGCGTCACGCACATTTTCTTCTTTTGGACAGTCGTTTGCGTTGTATTCATATATCTGAATAGTTTACGCTTTGTTGGCATACTAATGAGATTTCTCCCTGGCACTGATGTGCTCGTCTCTTAGCCGTTTACAATTCAGACTGCTGGAAGAATGAAATATTCCTTGTCTTCCTCTACACGACTCATTCCCGTGTTGTCATTTCCCACTGTATTGTATCTTGTTCAAACTTTGCTTGCTTTGAGTTCACCCAAAATAAAGTCATTATTAACTTAATCTCATGTTTATCCATACACATAGCCAAATAAAGGTTTGTATATATGACTAATGTATACATTACACAGAGGTATACAGTTATATACAGAAATTGGGAATTCAAAGGGAAGCTAACATCAGGTGCACTTATTTTATTAGCAGTGTTTGTTAGGGCAAGCATTAATAATAATATTGTCAATATTCAGTGTCATGGGTCTGTTTAAATTGATCTTAACATGTTACTCAGGGTACCCGCGGCGTCTTAAAAGTCTTGAAAAAGCATTGAATTTCATTTTCCCATATTAAGGCCTTAAAAGGTATTGAATTTCACCTCAAAGTCTTGAATTTTTCACGGAGGTCTTAATTTTTCAAATGATCAATAGATTTATATGCTGTTAATTCAGACACAAAACTCACGTGCACGAAAACCACGCGCGAGTGATAGATACGAGCGCAGAACACTATCCATGTTTGGAACAGCATCTTAGCGAGCGCGCAGAACACTATTTGCGCGCGGGAAAGCATTCTCGCGTGTTCACAAAGCACTATTCGCGCGCTGAAAAACGTCCTCTCGAGAGCACACCTCTGTTCAAAGCGCACAAATGCAGTCACGCGAGCAAAGTAAAAAGTTAAGTAAAAAGGCTGGGATGATAAAGTAAAGGGTGGGATGAGCGCTCGTTCGACTCTCTCTATGCGCTTGCAGTAACACAACAAGCACTTGCTCGATCAAGTTGACTTTGGGACTGTGAGGGCAGGACAATGACGGGTGTCCAAGCACCTGTGATCGGTTGTTTGATTTAATCAGTGACACACACAATCTTCTGTTTCACAATCCGTCTCTAGTAAATCTAGGTAGAGAAGACACGTTTTAATATGATCATTATGTCGAGAAGGTCATTTATATGTTAATAGTCTTGTGTGATCCATGCAATAATAAGCTGCAACAATAACGCAAATTTGAAAGCTATTATATATTTTGTTTGCTGTTTAATTAGATAATATCATCTTGCAATATATACTATAGGCTACATATTTACATTGTCACACTAAGTTAGCATTAGAAAACTTTAGTATGGTCCTGTATAAAGATTAACAGAAAAGATTGACAGAAATATATCTATATATGAGCTTGTGTCCAGTTTTTTGTTTGGTGCAGTGAACAGATCTCTTGTCTTTTTAGGGTCAAAATAGCATTAGATTTTAATTTGTTGTTGTGTTTGAGGGGTTTTTGTTTCATTTGCCATAATATGGTTAATTTTGTTTGTCAGTATTGTTCTGGTTCGGAGCATTACTGATGAGTGGTATTAGATGTTGTTATTATCTTAACTATATTAAACAGCAAAAAATTAATACCTTAAAATTGGTGTTATTGTTTGGTTTGCAGCTTATTTCATGGATCAAACAAGGCTATTGTTTTAACATAAATTACCTTATCCGACATAATGGTCATATTAAAACGTGGCGGGCTGCACAAGATAAAGAGGAGGGCCACATGTGGCCCCTGGCCCTCCAGTTGCCCATCCCTGATTTAGGGATTTTCAAATTTACAATAAATGTACATTTAAATCTATTAAATCTATTTGATTGTTGGTTTTGATTGTTGGGTAAAGATAAGGGTTAGGCTGTTTGGGCCTTGGACTCAGCCTTTCAGAGGCATGTTGTCATGAATGTTCTAACACTTGTAAATAGTAATTATTTGAGCTATATAACGTTATTTAAAATGATTTATTCTACTCGAATGGGCGCGATGTAGGTATTAAATTTCATTTGAAGTGGTATTAAAAAGGTCTTAAAAAGGCCTTGAATTTAGGTTTGACAATCCTGGGGGTACCCTGTTACTACAAACACAACACTTGTTCTGTTAACATGAGCGATACCTTAATTCAGTGGTTCCCAAACTAAGGGGCTTGCGAGATGGTGCTAGAACTTAGTTTTAGGACATTTTATAAAATATATTACTTTATTATAAATGCTTTATAATCAAACCCCCGGCTGTAAACCAACTTCACTACACTGTATCATTTGATTTGGTTTTGTTTATTTCAGGTTTTAAGTTTGTTTTATTTCATAAATTTTTGGGGGGGGGTCTGACGGGATGCACCATACACAAAGGGGGGTGCACTACGAAAAGATTAAGAACCACTGACTTCATTCCGATCACCTGGTACTGACATGCAACCACAACTAACACGATTTTCACGTTAAATTCATTAAGCTATGCTTTTCTTGTTTGACACATCGTACATTATTGTTGGCCAATATGCCCCATTGTGAGATCGTCCTATAACCAGCCTGTGAGATCTTCGATAACGATAGTATCGGGGGAACGGGGCAATAGTTTACTAATTTATTTGTTTTTTAATTTTTACCACTTGATTGGTGGACAAAAAAGCTGATTTACTCTAAAGGCAACACTGTCATGACTGCATCCTCCTTAAAACTGATGCCATTAATCCGAGCGCGTCATTAAAGAAAAGGCGCTCTGAAATTGAACCTTCTGCCAGCTAAAAACCTCTCTCCAGTGCAAGGAAATGTCAGAGCTGCGCCTATTACAAGCTCATGTGCGAGGAAGAGTCCAAACCATGCTCATTACAAGTTCAGATGCTAGAAGGAGTCCATGAGCCCAAGCATGGTTTTAAGATTTTTAGAGGAAATAAATTTGAAACATCTTTTTTAATCATCCTTTGATTTAATTATACTTTATTCTCCCCATGAATATAGCCTTTGAAGCTGGTATGGCGTTAAAAAAGAATGAAAGAACGAAGGAGTCCATGTCGCGCGCATTCAGGTCCGAGCAAGAGTCCAAGACACGCACATTACAAGTCCAGGTGCATGCGAGAATCCTCGCACGTTACAAGCTCTCTTGTGCAAAGTGAAGCCCACAAATCCACCCATGCGAAGATAAGTATGCAGTGAGCATGTTAATGTGAAACTATAATGATCATAATAACTATCGCCAACTAATTGTCATGAAAGCCTGCTATCGGCCATTTGTCTGACTATCGTCGATAGACCATAGTTTCGTCAATAGTCCATAGTTTCGTCAATAGACCATAGTTTGGTCAATAGACCGTTTCCTCATGTTTTCATTTCGTGTTCTATCATACATGTATAATAAAGGCCAAATAAATTGTCAAATGTAAAAGAGTAATTTGTTTTTTGTAAAAAAAAAAAATATTTAAAATGTAATACTAGGCTATTTGTGTGTTATTAAATCAAATAGTGAATGTGTGAAAAGCCTTGAGCACGCAAAGTAAAACTGAGATGACAGAATTAGCATTGTCAACACAAATACAAAGTGCAATAATACAACTGATTGCTTGGCGACATTAAAATCGCTTTGAATAAAAACTTTTGAAGGGTTTATCTTTGTGTATCTAGAGTCGGTGGCTTTATTGTTATCTGAACACTTGACTTTCACCTAGGCGTTTAGATACCAGTATGTAAGTTTTTCATCAACAATATCTGTGTGAAACATTATAAACATGATGATCTATTTATTTTATTAAGATACAAACAGAAAATACATTTCTTTTTTTTTTATAAACACATAAGAAGATACACTCACCGGCCACTTTATTGGGTACACCTTACTAGTACCGGGTTGGACCCCCTTTTGCCTTCAGAACTGCCTTAATCCTTCGTGGCACAGATTCAACAAGGTACTGGAAACATTCCTCAGAGATTTTGGCCCATATTGACATCATAACATCACGCAGTTGCTGCAGATTTGTCGGCTGCACATCCAGGGCACGAAGCTCCCATTCCACCACATCCCAAAGATGCTCCATTGGGTTGAGATCTGGTGACTGTGGAGGCCATTTGAGTACAGTGAACTCATTGTCATGTTCAAGAAACCAATTTGAAATGATTCGAGCTTTGTGACATGGCACGTTATCCTGCTGGAAGTAGCCATCAGAGGATGGGTACATGGTGGTCATAAAGGGATGAACATGGTCAGGAACAATACATGATGCTCAATTGGTACTAATGGGCCCAAAGTGTGCCAAGAAAATATCCCCCACACCATTACACCACCAGCAGCAGCTGAACCGTTGATACATGGCAGGATGGATCCATGCTTTCATGTTGTTGTCGCCAAATTCTGACTCTACCATCTGAATGTCGCAGCAGAAATCAAGACTCATCCGACCAAGCAACGTTTTTCCAATCTTCTATTGTCCAATTTTGGTGGTCCTGTGTGAATTGTAGCCTTAGTTTCCTGTTCTTAACTGTAAGGAGTGGCACCCGGTGTGGTCTTCTGCTGCTGTAGCCCATCCGCCTCAAGGTTCGACGTGTTGTGTGTTCAGAGATGCTCTTCTGTATATCTCGGTTGTAACGAGTGGTTATTTGAGTTACTGTTGCCTTTTATCAGCTCGAAACAGGCTGGCCATTCTCCTCTGACCTCTGGGATCAACAAGGCATTTGTGCCCACAGAACTGCCGCTCACTGGATATTTTCTCTTTTTCGGACCATTCTCTGTAAACCTTTGAGATGGTTGTACGTGAAAATCCCAGTAGATCAGCAGTTTCTGAAATTCTGAAGATACGAGCGCGCAGAACACTATTCGCGCGTGAACAAGCGTCCTCGCAAGCGCGCAGATGAGCGAACTCTACGGGAGAGCGCACCTCTGCACAGCGCGCACAAAAAGCAGCCACACAAGTGCTGGAATGAGCACTCGCTCGACTCTCTCTGTGCTCTCGTAACTGCACAACATTCACTCGATGGTCAAGTTTACTTTAAAGACTTTGGGCTTCACACCTGTGATTGGTGGTTTGGTTTGATCAGTGACAACCATCTTTGGTCCAATCGCTCGCTCGTACAGGTATGAACATGATAAAGACACCACGCAGGGGTTTAAATCATGTCTAAAATACATAAAACATATTCTGTATCTCATCATTGTCATTAAAATATCATCTTTAGTGTATTTCTAGTCTATATGCTTGTTGTATCTCACAGTAAGTTTGTTTTTACAATATGAACATGAGAGTTATGTGATTCCCATCCATAAATTCAAGCAATAACCAACTTACAATGTTGTTTGCTGGTGTTTGTTAGTTCAGTTTGTTAGATCAGTCTGAATCATAATCTAATGCTTCCTCTTTTTCCTCATTTAGTTTTTTTAGTAAGATTTCAGACACTGAAGTTGCAGTATTAATTACATTATTATTTTAAATACATCCTATAAGACATTTGCAAGCAAAAGATATATCTGAGAGGGGCGCGAAACATTTTTTTTAAACCAAGAATTTTTGTCATACCAAACTGTAACAATTTAGTGTTATTTTAAACAGTGTAAAACAAAATAAACCTGGTTTATATATATCTCACTTAATTCTATATACTGAATATTATTGTTGTGCAATTCAATTGAAAAACCTTGGGCAATGCTGGGGCATGGGGGGCCTTGGTTCTTGGACTTTGCATAGGGCCCCCAAAATGGTAAACACGCCACTGCTTTAAGGACCAGTGTGTAGATTTTTATGGGCATCTAGTGGTAAGACACTGCTCACCCCTCCCTTTCGAAACGCATAGAGAAGCTACAGTAGCCGCCACAGGACAAACAAGTCATCGTCTGAGACAACGGTTTTAAAAAATCTAGATCTTTAAGGTGAAAGACATGTAGCACGCTGCGTTCTACCTCAGTGCACCTCGTTGTTTTGGATTTAAATCATAATTTTATTTTAATATTTGTAATAAATAAAGGTGGTAAAACCGCATACCGAGCTAGTAAGCCATGCAAAATCACTGCAAGGGAAATTCTTTACCATGCAACCCTACCCATGACACCCTACAGTACACTCCTCAGGAATAAGGAACAAAAGCTGTCATCGGGACAGTACTTTGTGAAAAAGTACAAACACACTTGTACCTAAAGGGTGTGTACTTCAAAGATGCAAATCTGTACACCTAAATGGTACATGTTTGGACCTTTTTGAAGTGTACCATTTTGGTACCATAAAGAACCCTTCTGCCACTTTTTTGTGAAACTGATGTTTATTGATTGTTACATTTCTTACCATAAAGTAAAAAAATGATTCTTCTATGACATCAAGTATGCACGGGGGTGGGGGGTTGTGGATGGGGTTTGGGGATGTGGGTAGTATGTGATCGAGCGCCTGCCCCTTTGCCCCTAAATGCCCTTTTGTTAAGGCATTTTTTTGGCCTGCCCAATCTGACTATTAGTAAAAAATAATGAATAATAATTTAGCCATAAATAAAATGACTCGCATGATAACCTACTGACCTTTCATCAGACAATCTCATCTGTCTGATCCCTCACTCACACAGAGCAAAGCACGCTCACACGATATTCCTACTGCACAGTGCACAGTTCAGGGATGATACCCTTGAGTTGACATTGTGTCATTAAGAAAAGTTGTATGCTTGTTACTAGGGATGTTAACAATTAATCGATCTTCGATTAATTGTCGATAAGAATTTACTCGATAAAACTTAACGATTGTTGAAAAACAAGATCATGCATGTGTGTGCGGCGCCTTGCCAAAACACATACAGTCGGAGAAAAAAAAAATTAATAGAGCGCGCAAAAGTTAAACTACTAGCTATGATCACAACGATGCTCGATGCCAAGCACACGCATGTGCTTTTTAACGTCATGCGAGACGAGACTGGCTGGCTGCCAACGCAACGAAATGACATCCGCAGTGGATCTGAGTCCGATGCAGAAAATGCAAATACGTTTAGGATACTGAAAGCAAAGACCCACTTTCAGGGAAGCCTGCAAGATTAGCATAGCAACGCTGCTATATACAGAGAAGGAGACCAGAAGCCGTTTTTAATGAACAGATTAAAATGTAATCTTAAATTATGGCAAGAAACTGTCAAATGTAAACTGTAACTGACTGTCGTTACAACCTGAATGCCCGCAACATATATCACTGATCATCATTATTGACTGGCTGAGGCGCTGCGTGTTTTCTAATGGAAGGTTGCCATCTCCGTAATATAAGCATCTTTGCTGAAAGTACGTCTAAGCCAGGGGTGTCAAACATGCGGCCCGCGGGCCGGATACGGCCCGCAAAGGTGTCCAATCCGGCCCGTGTGATGATTTATACAGTATTATTAAATATTAAATACATATTTTAAAAACCCTTTTAGGCGGGTGTCTAGTTCGTTTTTAATATGAGAGACTTGTGGAAAGCAGCAAAACGCTGAACATAGACTAAACACGGTGCCCAAAAATCTTGCCGTTTTATTGTTACCGCTCCGCTAAAGATCCACCGATTCTGGTAATCCACTTCGTATTTTCCCGCCCGCTCCGCAGCATCTCTGTGTCCACTCTCTGCCTGGAGAGCGAAGACGACAGTTTCCGAAGTTCGTTGCATTAACAGGTAGATTCATTACATTATATCAGTTGTTAAACCGCAGAATTAGTAATTTGTAAGTATGTGCTAACAACTTAGCAAGCTAACAAAAACAAAATATCCACATTCTTATTAACAATGCTTACAATGTTTGTTGCAAATGCTTGTCTAATCGATTTAATGTTCCCGATCAGATCTAAGTTAATATAAACACTAAATTTGCTGTTGTTGGCACACTTTGTAGACAAAAACTACAAAAAACACCAATGCCTTCACAAAATAACGACAGAGAACGGAAAGAGAGGCTTTTAGCAGCAGTTCAACATTGCATTCAAAGCTCCATCAAGCCAGCAGGTAAATCATATTGAATATTTAGCAGATTGTCACACTTTAATTCTTATTATATTTCCCATTATAATCACTTGTCTAAGTTGATGCTAGTAATATAACACATAATATTTATAATACTTTATTAAAACCATAATAATAGTACCACCCCCCACAGTGCCATTTTTTGTTTGGGCCACTGCCCCATCTAGCATTTTCTAAATGACTGTTCTCATTACAAATATATTCCAAAGAAAAGTGAATGGTTTATAAATAATTTTGACATTAAGGCAAAAGAAGTTAAATTAAAGCTTTTCAACCTATAAGGCCAGTGGGTTTTGTACAGATGTAAATTTGTGGGTATAATATACAGTATGAGTGTGACCTTATGAAATGTAGTTTTCAAAGAGCTGTGTGTTTCTCTGGTTTTCTTGCTAAACAAACTAATTAATTGATTTAATTATCCGGCCCGCACTTCATGGCGTTATTTACCATCCGGCCCTCAGCCTAAAATGAGTTTGACACCCCTGGTCTAAGCTGAGGTGACGACGAGAAAAGTGCCCTTCGTGTGCTTCTTGGATATAATTACAAACAGTGTATCAACGACTCTGAAAGCGAGGTAAACAACTTGATAAATAACACTTGATGATAATAAAACTGTTATTTTGACATGGACTTTCATGCGTCTGTTGCAGAGTGCCCATGTGAGGCGGAGTTATACACTGAAGTGAAGTGAAGTAAAGTGAAGTGAAGTGAAGTGAAGTGAAGTGAAGTGAAGTGAGTATTTGCCAATGTATGGTAACCCATACTTGGAATGTGACCTCTGCATTTAACCCATCCAGTGAATAGTGAACACACGCACTGCAAGTCGTGAACACACAAACACCCGGAGCAGTGGGCAGCTATCCCTGCAGCGCCCGGGGAGCAATTAGGGTTAAGGTGCCTTGCTCAAGGGCACCACAGTCGCAACCCGCCGGTCGTGAGCCTCGAACCGGCAACACTTGGGTTACAAGCCCAACACTCTAACCACTAGGCTACAACTGCCCGTGTCTGCACTGTGTCTATTAGTCATTATATTTCATTACGAGATAAGTTTAAATTGATGATTTTATCAAAACAACAACTACATTGACTCATTTTACAATCCCACTAGCATGTTATTTAGACAAAATAAAATCTTTAAATTCGCGTGAGGAAGCTGTCGTTTTTATGTACACTTTTATGTCATTGGCTATATGCCACTGCAGTGAAGGCTTATTGCACTATTACTGTTAACGATTATTCGATTGATTGATCGTTAATTTAAATGATCATCGAATATGGGAAATTGCATAATTTGACATCCCTACTAGTTACTTATCATTATTTTACATGAAGAGAGCATGCAGAGCTTTTGTTTATATTGCTATGTGTAACTAGAACGTTAGATAAAAGTAGCAGCTACATTAAACTTATACACACATCACACAATAAACAATGATGCATACATGTTCACTCGCTTCGTTCCTGCTGTTTGGGGAGAAAATATTTATTTGACTTAACTAAAAACTATTTATACTTTGAATTATTATCATTATAGCAGTTTTTATGAAAACTTGTGGAGTGCCATAAAAATAGTCTTGTACTGATTTTCTAATTGGGTGTACAAACCAAACGCTTATTTAATGATGCATTAAATTGAGTAGATTACATCCAATGACAATGCAAAGAAGTGAATAGACACAAATTTGTGCGGGGAGATACGAATGACGCAAATTGGGTGCACAGTTGCCTTGAACACATGCGCTGTTCGTAGGGCTGTCACAATTTTGATGACTGTTAATTGCCTGTTTATGGATCTTGAGGATTATGAGGATTAATTGTCTGTTTTATTGCTTTGAAATTAATTCTTATAATTTTTTTTATTTGTTCATGAAATAATTTTCACACATTGTTGTGATTTATTTAAATATTTTGCAAGGTTTACCTTAATACACATAACACATATTTAAAAGTAATTAGTAAATAAATATATTTTTCAAAAACTGAAAATTCTTCATAAGAAATAAACACAATATAGTGTCTGAAAAATAACTGAAAATAAAAAACAATCAAGTGGCCGCAAAAAAATAAATAAATTCCTCACAGATCCTTAAGGATAGCATCCTTCACTTCGCTAAATTTGCTTATCAAAGTTTTGCAGCATTACTTGAAATTTATTTTCCACTGTATTAAATGGCTTTGCAATGCATCACGTTACACTGTCTGTTAGGGAGCACCGTCTGATACGGTCTCATTTATGCCGGCGCTGCAGCTCCCCCTTGTGCATTTTAAAGGGATATGCAATCATTGGGGTGATCTGAAATCATTGCGATGAGGTCAAACAATCGCAATGAGACGATTATGTAATCATTGTGACAGCCCTAGCTGTTCATCTCAACCGCGTCTTTGCGAAAGTTGAAAATATTCAACTTAAGTGAAAAATTTGCATGACACAAAGGTAATCTAGAGTGAGGAATGCGATGCTTGGTGTTTGTGTGTACCCAGCATAATCCTCTGAATTATCCTCATAAATGTATATATGTGTATATATGTATATATGTATATATACACACACACAATGCAATTTTATATACATTTTTTAATTTATATCCATATTGATATGTGTGTCAGCAAGAAATGGTCATTGTGCCGTTTTTATATTTTGAGCACCTGCCCCACCAAAGGTCTCTGCACGGCCCTGTATGGCGTCCTGCAGCAACTTTATTTTTAAAGTGTAACATCGCATAAACAACCTCCTCTCTCATCATCTTCAGTATATCTACACATTTACCTGTGGTTTTCTGATAGTATAGCTACAGTCGTTTTACTCTATTTCAGGGCTATAGTGGTAAAAAATAGTATCGAATGGATTTTTCATCAGCTGCAGTGTGGCCTATAGTAGTCTAGCACATCGCGCGATATTTCAGTTTCCTCTTACTTGCTGTCCCTGGCATTCCCTAGCTGACAATCATTGGCACAGATACTCATGATATCATACCACGCCTGGCATGACTTATCAGCCCATGTCACTTTCCATCGCCATCGCGTCTAAAGTGCTGCAGCCAACATGTCAAAACATATCTGTCTCCCTGCGGTGCGATTATGATGACACAATCTATGCTCAAGGAGACAAGCGGCTTAAAGAGGCAGTTGCTGCAGTGACATGTCTTCGACGGAGGTCGTGACCCTTACTCCTGTGGGTAAATAAAGACCCGGGCATTTTCCCTTTGCCGTTTCCTGTCACCGTACTGGCGGTCGAGTCGTCCCATGGTGCTCATTGTCCTCGGTGTTGCTCTTTGAGGGTGGCCGCTGTAAGCTGAAGGGGAAACATGCTTTGTGTATACTGTAAGAATTTGCATGTTATTTTTTTGTTGATTTAGAGAGCGCAATGCAGCGTTCCTGGCACACACATCGCCCGGGGCATCTCGCTCCGTGTGACAGCTTCTGTATGTTTGTGTGTGTCGACTGTGTGAAACTGTTACTATTGTTGTTCTCAGTTTTTCTGTGAAAGCGTGTGTGTGTTTCTTGAATAGTTTTTTTATCTCGTCATGTGTGGAAATTTTTTAGACTGCATACAGGGCCCACGGGTGAAGAACAGGTTTCGCTACAGGTTAAACAGGGAATTTAGCAACTGCTGTTTTTATTATGTCCCTCTTCATTCTGAAAATGTGGCGCAACATGTTTTTAACGCACTTTTACATCTATAAATTTGACTCTTAAAAAATACATTCTTTAAAAAGGTCTCAAACACCCATATTTATAGTAATCATAGACAATTTTGAATGATTTTTGTCACAGATTTTGAGTCTTTGAATTTTTTTATACAGAGATTACACTGTCAGATTAAATGTGTAGAAATTGTAAAATTCTTAAATTTTTTATTTAAATATTTTTTAAAATATTTTCAATTTTTAAAGGACTATAGTAAATTGTGGTATACTGTAGAGAAAATAATGCACCTTGTTAACATTTAATACAAAATTCTGTAGATTACAGTAAATATATTCATAAACTGTAGTAAATACTGAAGTATACTTTAATATTTACTATGGCAAGGTTCAAGAGTGCTGTAGTATCTAGGAATTTTCCTGTAGTTTACTATAGTAAATATATTCTGGAGTACAGTATTGAAAGGGTGTCATATTTAAAAGCCCATGATTACTGATATCATGTAAAGTACACAAATGCTAATATCCTAAATAATTCAGCAGCCATATAAAACAAAAAACAATCCTAACAATGAATTTGACTGATAATATTGAATATTTATTTAATATAATGAGTTATTTCGGCAATGGTAATTGTGTATTGAAAGTCTACATACTATAGTAAACTATACTACATTATTTTATAATGTGGGATGTCAGTGATCTTATATCAAGTGGCTTTTATTGCAGGCTGGAACCTCCTGAAATAAAGCAGACAGGTTTTCTGTAGCATAATATTTTAAAGTCCATGTCATGACTGGGAGCTTCAAAGACAGACTTATTTTATAGGTTACTCCCATAAAGCCAAAGGAGTTTCACCTGCACACATGGATGACATTGGGGAATTCATTGTTCCTTGCCGGTGAAAGGTCGGACAGCGTTCATGACTGGAATGTTTCTGCGTTACACCAGTATCAAAATTTACAACTGCTGTCATTAGACAAAACCCAAAGAAAATAAGAGCTTGATGTACAATGGCCACAATACTTATTTGGGAAGTTAAGTCATGCATAAAAAATGTATGAGTTTTAACTCATTACATAACATAGCGAACCAAATTGCTTTTAGCCAAACATAGAGTTTGTTATGTTTGAAAGGAAGACAATGGATGCATTCTTTAAAATAAAGACAACTATTATTTCAACACTTCCTAGTTGTCATGTTTGCGCAACCTGTCCATAGGTGTGATGATGAATTGCTCCTGTGGTTTCTTCTGCTACACATTGCACTTAAAATGAGCCAGGGACTAAAACGTTATTTATAAAAATAGTTTTAAAAGTAGTTCTGTAACTGACAAAGACACAATCCATGATAAAGAAAACAATCTATTTGTGGATGTACCTGCTTTGAACACTGGATGGCAGTATTAACCTTATGGTTAGACACGAGTTAATGGTGCTCAGTCCAGGAAATAAATGTGTTGCACGGCAGCATGTTCAGTCCAGTATAGAGATGACTGGTCCTACTGCTATGTATGTGTCAGTGGAGGCTGATTTTAGGAAAAGAGCATCATGTAAGATGAGCTGACATTCCTGAAGCAGGTGCATCACTTAAGGAGAAATTTATAGGAGCATCACATCTGACCAGGACGTATCTAGGGTGCACTATATTTGTGATTCATGTTAAACCTTTTGAAAACATGTCCAGAATGTATTTCACTTCAAAAAATAAAATAATAATAATAATAATTACATTACATTGAATACAATATATTTACATTAATAATTACATTTATACAATACATTGTACAGAATGACAATTAAACACACATTGCCCTAAATTTTTATTACTGGCATGCAAAATTGAATTCTTATTACTTATAGTGAAAAAAGTGTTTTTTACATCAATGCAACACAGTTTTTTTATTATGCACTGTCAGAACATATGGTTAAATAATGGTCCCTAAGTTGTCACTCGGTTATTCAAAAAGTACATCTTTACATCTAAAGAGTGCATATTAGTACCTGAGAGGTACATATTGTTACCAAATGTACTTACATGCTACAAATTAGGATTTTTTTTAAAGGTACTGACCCCAGTAACATCTACGGACCATTGTTTTTAACTGACATTGTATATAGTGATACTTCATTTAAATAGTGACAAGTAACAAGCATTGAAAATAATGAAAATTACAAAATATCCTTTAATAATTAAAACCTCCACATTCATCAGCCATTTGGAATTTGCGCCATAATCCCAAAATTGCAACAGTCAGCGTGCCAAAATAGGCTTCATTCATTTTCTTCATGCAAAATGTATTTCTTTTTTCATTACGGGGTGAAATGTGAACTAGTCACGCCTCATTGTTTGTTAAATCCCAAATTACATGAACTGACACGGCTGTTGATCATCTTTCCCGCCGATCAATAACTTGGAAATATCTAATTAACTCACAATAATGTCCAGTAATTCCCTGAACAGCATCATATGCCGGCGTAAGAATGCTTTGCCTTTGCACCTTTCAGATGTTGTATTGACCACTGTAAAAATCGATGTTACACATTTCAAAGAAGACAGATTTATTTTTATTACACAATGATTTAGGCATGTTAAGTGCCCACGGCAGCTTCTGTAGAAACAAGGTATGTGTAGTTGAAAGAAGTGAAGAATAAAGAGAGATTATTAGACACGAAGCCAATCGCAGAAATATTTGACTCCAGTTCAAACAAATGATGCTCAAGTCTGATGAATTAATAAAGGGGTGGCAGATGGGTCCCTGGAGCACTGCGTATAACCTCGTGTATCACAAAGACCCTTAAAAAGCATCATTACAGTTGCTCGAGATCAGAAAATAGCAAGGTGTGTACCACGAGGCATAACCGCATGAATAAAATATGAACGTCTCTCTGTGCTTACAGCTTAGGGGTCATTATCATCTTCACGAGGAGCATCAGCTTCATGCCAGACTAGGCCTTATGTTGTCATTCGAACGCCTTTAATCTGAACTGTGTTGTTGAGAGCCAATTAACTACGGGCTCTGTTCCAAAACAGCATTTTGGCATGCAAAGTCCGTTCCAAAAGTTAAACGCCACGGTTGTTAGCTTCTAAGATACCTTGCATATGCCTGACGCATGATGCCGATCCCATAACGCATTGCGATGAGTGACAAATCCATCCAAATTGGCAGTGAGTAAGAAAAATATTTAAAGACATTAAATACTGTAAAGTCTCATTAAAAATGTACAAGTCTTTTATAAATGCATAACTAAAGGTGCAGGGATTAAATAATATCTCAGAATGTGACCCTTTGTGTGAAATCCAAGTCTCAAAAGCTTATTTCACACTGCAGGTCTTATTGCTCAGTTCGGATTTTTGGCAGAAATCTGATTTGTTCTTGTTCACATTATTCTTTAAATTCGACTGTCATCAGTCTCATATGTAAACAAGAAGAAGAAGTGACGTCAAACGCAGCGCACTGCGTTTGCGGTAATAAACACGGATGTTGCTCGTAAAAGTCGGATTAAATGCGACATGCCCATTCAGACTGAAGTCGCATTGCAATTAGGTTTCAAAGAGGTGGAAAGTTTTTAGTAATTACCAGAAACTTTCCATAGGAAAACTTAATCTGGGGAATTTTGGAAATATTCCAAACTGGAAACTTAACAGGAATTGATTTGGAAATTTAGGAACATTTATATAAACTATATCATATACTAATATGACCAAACAAATGTTAAGTTAAAGGAACACGCCCAGATTTTGGGAATTTAGCTTATTCACCGTATCCCCCAGAGTTAGATAAGTCCATATAAACCTTTCTCATCTCTGTGCGTGCTGTAACTCTGTCTGACGCAGCCCCCGCTAGCTTAGCTTAGCAAAAAGGCTGGAAGTGAATGGCTCCTGCTCCCAATAAGTGACAAAATAACGCCAACGTTTTCCTATTTATATGTTTTGATTTGTATAGTCACAGTGTGTACAAATAACAAGGTCATATGAGACACAGACATCTTTTAACACTATACTGGGAACTATCTTCTCCGAAGGCAAAGCACTGCTACTTGGGCGGAGTGATTTGCACAACTCTGCTCCTCACCAGGGGGCTTCTTGGGTGCTGCGAGCAAATCACTCCGCCCAGTAGCAGTGCTTCACCTTCTGAGAATATAGTTGTCTGTGTCTCATATGACCTTGTTATTTGTACACAATGTGACTATACAAATCAAAACATATAAATAGGAAAATGTTCGTGTAATTTTGTCACTTATTGGCAGCAGTTTGCTAGCAGGAGCCATTCACTTCCAGTCTTTGTGCTAAGCTAAGCTAGCAGGGGCTGCGTCAGACAGAGTTACAGCACGCACGGAGATTAGAAAGGTATGTATGGACTTATCTAACTCTGGGGGATACGGTGAATAAGCAAAATTCCCAAAATGTGGGCGTGTTCCTTTAAGCAGACATATGACATCTTGACTAATTTAATTGTAATTTCAAATATATGTAATTTCTGTGAATACATGCAAAGTTGGACTTCAAGAAATGATCTGTGCATGTTATGGAAGAATGCAAGTACATGCAGGGGGTGTGGCCTCAGGGGTGCTCTGTGCATGTGTGGAGAAATGTGCAATGTAGAAATTCAGCTGAAATCAAGATTTTTTAAACAACATTTATGTTCTCTGTTATAAGTAACTCTGCAATTTGTTCAAATTCCCAGTTTATTCCCATTAATTCCCATATTTTCCAATTAATTCCCATGGAAAGATTCCAGCCTTGGCTTGAACATTCTCGAATTTTGCATCCTGATTTAGGACCACATTTGAAAGTGGCCTGGGTCTTATTTGAAAAAAAATATATCGTATTTGTGCTGTTCAGACTGTCATGAGAAAATCAAATATGGCTCACATTTGGGCAAAAAAACTTTCACCTGCAGTGTGAACAAAGTTGCCATCATATAATCTTTGACATGGTTTTATTATTATTAAAGATTTCAAGATTTTTTTTCTCAAAGTTATTTACATTATGTATGAGGATTTTTTGTTTATAAAAAGGACCTTTAGCTGGGGTATTAAAGCCTTACTCTTGTCTAAGAAACGTGTTTCTTTACTTTATGTGCTCAGACTCTCAGAATTGGTTGGAAGATGATAAAAGTTTCTACAACTCCTAAACTGTTAATGGGAAATGAGAAACCAAAGCCACACGGTGGGTCATTTACAGTTGCCTTCAGGCGCAAGGTTCAAAAGTAATCTTTAGTCTGACATGAAAAGCAAAGAGGGACTGCCAATGCCATTCTCCACCTCATTAGAGAATGTTGGGAATTCAGAGGTGGCGTCCTCTCAGTGTATATTCCTATTCTTTTCAGGTGCACTGGAATGCATTGAACGGACTAAAAGCAATGCATTTTAATTAAATCATTAAACGTACTAATGCCTCAATGGCTATTGAAAGTACCTCAGTTTTCTAACATGACAGCTGGAGTTTTTAAGTGCGTCACATTGCATTCGAATAAAAATCCCCCACTGTTATTCTCGTCTCAGTCTGAATAATTGTGCGTTTCACGTCGTGTAATGTTGCAGGTCAGGTTTAGCCGAGGCTCACGAGGGTGCTGTATAAACCTCGCCTATGTACGTCTCAAACTTCAGGTATGACCGAATCAAGAGTATCTGCTGTTTGTCTTACTGATGTGAATGCAGCAACCGGACTCCCAGGTTTTCCTGTCCTGCCAAACATGTGAACAGGCAGCATGGTTGGAGGGGATATTTATTTATTCATTTCCCTGCAGCTCTGTGGTTCCAGGAGACGTAACTACACTTGGCCAGGCCCGAATTCTTCCCTGACCCATTCTCACCATGCTCGGAGGGCCGCTGCCAAACCCTTCAGATCACAGCTTCACACACACGTGAGCATGTAAAGCGTCTCCTCCGAATAATAGTGTGCCATTCATCACCTCGGTCTGTCGCTGCGTGAAATTCATGCTGTGTTTTGATTTCTCGCTAAAATTAAAATCTTTACGCACATGCCTCTGCAAAACTGTGTGACCGACAGCTTTTTTTAAGGATATTCATTAATTTCTTAATGTGTCAGGATAGGGAATATTAATATTCTTCGGCATTAACTGTAATAATCATGAGAGATTGTGTTTGAACGAGAAATCTCACAACAGACCCACAAAGGGATCTGACCTCACTATCATCCAGGCAGTCTGCGAACCAGGAAAAAAGGGAGACAATCTGAATCTCATTCGTACGCGTTCAGAGGTGAATGCGCTCGGCTTTAGCTAGCTTGTATTCTCAAGATGTGTATATATATAAAGCTCAAAATGAGTAAATTGTGTTTTTTACAACTTACCAGATTGTCGGACCTCCTCACTCACTTTCTTTCCAGCATGATCCTTTTTATTCCTGTTTTTATAAAAGTATAAAGATGTGTCGTACAGTTCTGGCTCTCCACATACAGCAATGATGGTTTTGTCCTTGCTACATCATAATCATGTTTAAAGTGCTACTACCACTACTAGAGCAAGCTCCTGATTGGTTAACACAATGTGGTGCCTGAAGTGCTCAATGTGAATAGCAGCGCAGGATGTCTATCCTATGTCTATGTAAATCAATCGCGCTTAACGCTATATTCGCGTCAGGTGTGAATGCACCATTAGGCATAACGTTCCCCATAAACACATCTAGACAGGTGGAGCTGGGGATGGAGGTGGGTTGTTAAGACTCTTAGGGGCTTGTTTACACTTGGTATTAAGATGTGTTTTCATCGATCGGATCACAAGTGGACGAGAGCGACACATCAGGTTTACACCTGGTATTTAAATCCGTCTCTTTTGTCCACTTTCGACCGCTTCTGTACTGAATGCTGTGAGGGGGTGGTCTGTGAGACGGTGGGCGAGTCTCTCTGCTGTCTTCAAACGCGAGTTGGAGTAATGATGAGTTTATATGGATGCAAACTAATATTATGTCGGAATCCGCTGCTTTTGTTGTTAGTAAACATGCTGCACAGTGTTTTGTACGTTTATATGTTAGAGCTTTCTGTGATATTTCAGCGCAATTGATGAAATAAGATTGCAACTTTCACACGCTTGAAAAATTAAACTGCGGAGATCCACTGGTTTAGTTTTATCAATGAAAGGCTAAAAATAGCGCTGTAAACCGTGTGTTCACGCCAGAAGTCAAAAAAGACGTAAAACTTGTGCTCAGTACCTCAGATTAGATAAATGGGCGGAGAGAAGGCGGTCCGTGTGGCTGTTCGAACAAATTCAACCACATGTGCGTTTACACTACAAACGCAATCAGATCGAAAGGGGTTTCGGCTACCTCTGAATGTGGTTGAATGTGGTCGAAAGTAGATGAGCTCAAAACATTTTGAACACGGTTTACACCTGGCATTCAACATACTGCTTCAAACACATTGCCAAGACTATTTAAATGCATTGTCATTATGGTTGTTGCAGCCCTATTTGTTAATAAAGGCTGTATTGGTATATTTCTGGCTGCTTGAGGAGACGTTTGACTGCGATAATGTTCTCAGCTGGTCTTCACCGATGGTTTGTGTGCTGTTCTCACAGGTCAGAATGCATCGCTGCGCCTGTAAAGCAGGAAGGGTCTCTGTGATGCAATCCTATTCACACCTCCATCTCCATTCACAAGCCAGACTCGCTTTCCTCTCGCAGGGTCGTCCTCTTAGGATATGTGCCATCATTGAAAACACAGGTACCATTTACAAACCTATTTAAATCTATATTTAGACCTCCTTAAAGAGACCATATGCAACCCACAAACTGTGTACTTGCCAAACTGTATTTAAAATGTTTTGTAAATGTAACCACATTAGCTCTTATTACTACTTCCATGCAAAAATGTGTCTAGTTTTATAATATAAGATTTTCTTATTATCCTTGTGCAAAACTTTACTGAAATGACCATGATAACTTTGCACAGTCAAGGTTGGTAAGCGATTCAGTTACACTAGTTTTGTGTAAAACTGTATAATGTTTAAGTCTTGTGATTGAAATCGTCTGTATTTAAATGTTTATTCAGGTGAAGTTCATTGCCCCATAGACTTCTATTATAAGACCATTTTCTGTTTGTGTTCAGGACGAGCTGAATTTTTGTGTGGTAATGATCAGTATGTCACAGATTTTGTAGATAGTGATGCACTTACAGTATATTGAACCCAGAACATTACATTAAAAATCAGCTCTGTTATTTTAAAGCTGTATTTAAGGTATTAAATAAAATTAAAAGTAAAAAGTAATACAGTACTCAGAAACGCTTTCTATATGCTTAAAGGATTAATCCACTTTCATAAAAAATCCAGATAATTTACTCACCCCCATGTCAACGAAAGAAGTGTCATTTTCGCCAAAATAAGTACTTTTAAACCACAACTTCTTGTTTTGCACTAGCTGTGTGACATGCCAGTGCAACTTTACTTATTTCTAAAGTGTGACCTTTCCACGTAATTACGTTATGTGATACGCACACTTGTAGACCATTTTAAACAATAAACTGACACAAAGAAATTAATTAGTATCAATCCACATACAACAACGTCTGAACGGCCCTCTTTTTCCACACTTGTAAACACTGGGGCGGTATTTTCGCATTACGGCTGTCACTTTTTATTCGATATTCGAATATGCATTCGAACATGCATTTATATATAAACCATCTGGTTTTTTAAATGCCATGTGTAGCACATTTTTTACAGTAACCCCGCCTAATAGGAAGGAGGCTGAGAGTGAGTACGACGACGGCAACTGTGCGCAAGATAGGCAAGACGTGGCTCCGGCTTCTGCAGACTTTTTTGCTTTTTCTGTGGAAATTGTTTCGAAAATTCTGCCGAATGATTTTAAGTTTTTTTTAAAAAAAACACATAAGAGAATTAAAGCTATAAATATTACAAAATTGCATCTAAAATTATTTTTTTCTTACAATGAAAATGAATACACCGAAGCAATGAGTCCTCTGAATCAAATTGGACCAACATGAACCTAATGTGCATGCCAAGATAGAATTATAGTTTGTATATAAAATGACATATTATTGTTTGTAGTGTTAAATGTTATAGCAGAATAAAAAGCTTGTGTTATTATGTTCGCATTATGAAATCAGCATGTATGAAGATAATTTCATCATTTTACAACGCAATGTAAACTTTATATTAAACAAAAACAGCATTTGTCTTGTAAACAGATTTGAAATGACCATGAGCGGGATATGTATGCTTGTCAATGACTGTCATTAAATCTGCGGAATTCTGCTGAGTTTTTCGCGAAATATGTGCGCAGGGGGCATCTAGATACTCGAATATATTCGAATACATTGCATGATATTCGATATCCGTTCGAATTTTATTTTTCTCAAGAGTGACAGCCCTATTTCGCATACATCATGTGTGACTTTTCAATGGGATTACGCAATGCTTAATGTCATGCTGGCGCATTACACGGCTAGTGCAAGATGAAAAGTTGTGGTTTTAAAAGTACTTGTTTGTTTTGGGTGAAAATGATGATTGTTTCGCTAGATAAGACCCTTATGCCTCAGTTGGGATCGTTTAGAGTCGTTTGAAGCTGCATTGAAACTGAAAACTGTCCATTAAAGTCCACGGTAACACTTTAGTATAGGGACCAATTCTCACTTTTAACTAGTGTCTTATTAGCTTACATATTAGCGGTTTATTACTTATAAAGGACATATTAATGCCTTGTTCTGCATGACCATATTTTACATCCCTTAACCCAATCCAATACCTAAACCTAACGTCTACAACAACTACCTTATTACCTATTAATTAGCAGTAAATTGGGAGTTTACTAAGGCAAAAGTCATAATTAATAATCAATAAGTGTTCCCCATACTAAAGTGTTACCAAGTCCACTATATGGAAAAATTCCCGAAATGTTTTCTTCATCTTAATTTCTTCTCAACTGAACAAAGAAAGATATAAACATTTTCGATGACATGGGGGTTAGTAAATTATCACCATTTTGTATGAAATTGAAATAATTCTTTAATTGATTAAATTGGAATAGATAATATTCTCAGGTGTTTCGTAAGACCATATCAATATTTTATTCTAGTAGACTCTCACCCACATACCTGTAGGGCTCTTTCTGTTTAAAATCATACAGAAATATCACCTCTCCCTTTTATGATGTATATTTTAAAGGCTTCACTGTGATGTTGGTGTTGGTGTGTCAGGAACTGTGCTAGTTTTTTAGCCTTTACTCCCAGTTGTCAGCTTGTAAAAGCTTTGCTCTCATACTGTAAATGTTCAAAGTCATGGCTTTTTTTTTGGCTATTACCAGATCAACAATGTAACGGATCACTATGTAACCGCAGGACAATGACATATTTATTAGCTGGTGGTACCATGTTTAACTTTTGGTTTATATAAATTATTATGACAGAATACATGGCTATTTTTGGCCAACTAACCCAAATCCTGAGTCACTATTTGGCCCTCTGCATGATACAATCAAGTCAAAGTTTATTTTAGGGCTGTGCAAAAAAATCGACTGCGATTATCATGCGCGTGTCATCAGTAAAGCCGGTTCCGTGATTAGATGTAAATCGCCATCAGCTGCTTTCAGATGGAGCGGCATTTATTACACAGACCCGTAGTTCACCGAGAAGCTAGGCAAAATCGCATAGAAAATCGGAATCGATTTTCCTCGATTATGAACCCGATTTTGCCTAGCTTCTCGGTGAACTACGGGTCTGTGTAATAAATGCCGCTCCATCTGAAAGCAGCTGATGGCGATTTAATACTAATCACCGAACCGGCTTTACTGATGACACGCGCATGATAATCGCAGTCGATTTTTTGCACAGCCCTAGTTTATTTATAAAAAAACAAGTGTTAATCAAAGTGCTGTACACAAAAATGTTTTAATTATCAATGATACAAACTGTCAACACACAAAAAAGACATCGACATAATAAAAGAAAGCAGCTCTTACATAACCTCAAATGCCAGACTATAAAAATAAGTTGTAAAGCTAGATTAAAAACAGCATGTGTTTGAGACTTTAATATAAAGGGGCAAACTATCCAGAGCTTTGTTGCCGCCACTGCAAAGGCTTTGTAACCCCTGCCCTTCAAATTTACCCTTCGGAAAGCTAGAGGTAAATGGTCAAACCTTAGAGCTCTTGGTTTGATCAAGTCAGAAAGATACCTGGGTGCTAAACCATTAAGAAATTTAAAAACAAGTACCAAAAATTTAAAATGAATCCTGTAAGTGACAAGTACCCAGTTAAGAGATGCGAGATTAGGGGAGATGTGTTCCTGCTTTCATGTATCCGTCAACAAAACACATATACGGACATACAGCTTTTTGCCATAGGGCGATACTTCCGGGTTTTATAAGGTCCACCTGGTGGACAATAGCGGTTTTAAGGATTGCTGGAAATAATTAACAGGGAAGCGTTTTCTCTTTATTGACCAGGAAAGAGACAGGAAAGGTTTCACCTTTGGTGAACTGTCTCAGTTGAAAAATAATAGATTTAAAGGTGCTGTTTTTTCATGTGTTTTCGTAGCTTTGATTGTATTTACAGTGTGCGATATAACGTGTTAATATTTAGTCACGAAAGCAATTTTACACAATTTACTCATCTCTATACGCTGTTTTCACTGTCAGGGCTGATGTCGTCCTTGTTTTTTGAAGTCCTTTCTTCACAAATACGTAAAGAGTTCTGATTGTGTAGCTGGTCCAGTGTGTTGTGATTCGACAGCAGCTTACCGCACGTTCTCCAGAAAGGTCAAGCCAGATTGAGGAAGCTGTCCTCAGCAAAGGCCAAACAAAGGAGATTTAACTGCAGGATGTAACTCAAGTATGTACAGTAGTAGGGGTGGCACGGTTCACAAAACCCTCGGTTCGGTTCGTATCACGGTTCTATGGTCACGGTTCTCGGTTCAGTACGGTTCTTGTTGTTATTTTTTTCTTTTAATTTTTAACACTCCAGAAATGTATTATCTTATTAATGTATTAATTATCCATAATTTAGGATACAGTATTGAAAAAAGTTATATCATGTAATCATGCACAAACTGAATTTGACTTTAAACACATTATTGGGACCATCTCTGAGGAAAGCCAGGTGAGATTTTGATAGAGCAAGAGGGAAGACATTGATGATTTCAACATGCTTTTCATTTATTTGGCAAAAAAGAGAATGTGTATTGCCATCTACATGAACTTTATGTGCATTTTTAGCACACAAAGATAACTTGCATTTATTAAAATGCCAACTTCAGTGTAGCTCTTAGATTTATCACTGAGAGGCTGCTTTAATACTGAGAGTTTATGTGGACGAGAGAGAAACATAACCTTTGCACCTGTAATATTTAAATCCGTCTATTTTGTGCACTTTTGACCACTTCTGTCCTGATTACTTTGAGGGGCAATTTCTGAAATAAGATCGCGCAACTTTCACACGCTAGCAAAATGAAACTACGCGGAAATCAGCCGCTTTAATTTTATCAATGAAAGGCTAAAAATAGCGCTAAAGACGTAAAACAGTGTTCAGTACCTCAGATTAAATAAATGGTAGCTGTAGCTGTTCGAGCACATTCAACCCATAGACTGCAGTTCTATCTATTGTTTTATTTCCGCTGTCATCAGGTAACATGAAATAAAAATATGTTTCCACACACCAAACTTATACGACGCTGGCACATCCTCCAACTGCGGGCAGACTTCCTTTTCTCTCCCACTTGCCATTTCTACACGTAACATAACCTGCAGTACTTCATACTCCAAAACAGTCACCTCTTCTTTCGCGCGAAAGGGAAACACGCTATCTGAGGTCACATACAGGGCATGAGACTACATGAACCGTTGAACCGTGCGGCACACACGCGCTCCGAACCGAGACAAGCGAACCGAACGGTTCGGATTTTTTTCATGGACCGTGCCACCCCTATACAGTAGGTGGTCTTATCTAAAACAGTCTTCAAATATCTGGTGAAAGTATATAGCAATAGTTTCCTGTCTGTACTCATACACAGAGTCGTTTAGACACTCACGTCCCCCATCACATGACCTGCCTCTGATAATCAGTCCCGGGTGTAAGAGTATTGATTTATGAAGGATAGATGGATAAAGATATCAAATCCCTTTGTGTTTTTAATTCAGCTTCAGTGTTCAGAAGTCCTTGAGATCAAGGGGAGAAGGATCTATTCCTCAAGCACTTTAAGTCAAATCCAATGTGGCATCGGTTGCATGTCTTGTCTTGAAGGCACATTTAGGGTCAGCTAGCTGATTTGTCAAAGCAAGTGGCTCATAATATCAATGAACACACTAAGATGTCACTTGAAATCCATTATAGCTTTGACATGTTGGTATACCATCAAAATGTACTTGATTATTTCAAATAAGATCAATGTAATGGTGACAGTCCTAAACACGTAAATATAACACAGAAGGGATTTTTGAAATAGTTGATGTTGTTGTAGTTATATCAAATTATTTTGTGCACAGATATGCGCAGTATTATTTTTAACTTTTTTATGTGATGTTTACAGCCTGATCTCATGAGAATTCATACTGTACATATTTTACGAGTTGGCTAATTCGGATGAATTTGTATGTCGTTAATTGTGCAAAAACGTACGATTATCATAAAAACAATGAAATCTCACCCCTTACTCCAACGTCACAGGGGTCAAGGCAAATCGTACAAAAATGTCAAATATGGTCGTGCTAATTAATACGAATTAGCCACCTTGTAAAATACTTATGAATTGCCATGAGATAGCGTTGAATGTTTTACCAGATTTATTTTATGGAAGATATTTGTTTCAGGACAAAATATAAAATGCTCTAACATAATTCATCTGTACTGTGCCGAACTTTCTGTGTACTTCAAGTTTATGCACAAACCGAGATCATTTTCTGTTGTCTAATAATGATTAAAACATATTTAGAGGTAATTGAGAGATAAAGGGTGGGCAGGTTCTCCTGTAGATCTGAGAGAAGGTGACCTGCATGGATCAGAGAGATGTTCAAAGGAGAAGGGCAGTACTGTGACTCTAGTACAGAGACCTGAGGCTGTGTGGCCTGTGGTAAGTTGGGTGCATGTCTGGGCCCTGTGGGATGCTCTGCAGCCCACTTTCTCCTCACTTGGCCTGGAGGTGCATGCACAGGCATTAATTACACCCGAATTGACAACAGGGTCACCTGCTCAGCTACCCTGCACCTGTTATTATCACTCCCACCAACGCCCCACAACAACTTAAGTCTGTACTAGAATTTCAGAAAATCTCGAAAAAGGCGATCAGGGGCATGCCACGTTAGTAAATAAAGACACAAAATATTGATTTGATATATTGTACGTGGAAGAAATCAGCAAGGAAAAACATTTCTGCGTTCAAATAAGCAAATCAGAATCCATCATTCCCGAGCGCTGTGTAATACAGTTTTTGAAGAAAGTAAGTCCAATATATCTGAAATAGCATGAAGATGGGTAAACTATTCATTTAATCTAGCAATACTAAATCAGATTCAAAAAAATTTGGCCCAGCTTTTGTGTTATGTGAAGCAAAAGAGAGTGAGAATAAAGAATGAGAAGCCAAATGTACAAAAGGGGAAAAACACAAAAGCATGAAAGTTTAATAAAAAAATAAAGCAATGTCGATCCTGGGGAACATGGTTGATGGGCTTTGTGGGTTTGGTAGTGGGGAATGTACCTGAGGCAGTGGGAAGTGTTAACATGAAAAACACATCAGAGCAGTGGGTCATGTGACTTCTTATGCCGTAATTAGTCTGAAGAAGTACTGACACAACACACAATCTTCATCCACTTCCTGTTTCCTGATTGGTCCTTGCTCTGCCCTCAAGAGATTTCACCTAACTGTACACATTGCTAAATATGTGATGTCAATGTGACAATAACAATGATGGGATGAGTAATCTATATAATAGATTTTGGTTATAAGAGATATGTCTAATATAATGTGAAAATGTTAGAATAAAAGATTGTGGACACCAGTTGCACATTATTGAATTAAGTTTTCTTAGTTAATGAACATAAATTACATTTTAAGAAAACTTGATTAATTTATGTTGAACTGGTGTATATAATTGAATTACTTTGATCCAACAACATCAAAAACAAAATCATTTAAAAAACCTGCTACATAACAAAACTTTATAAAATTAAAACTGAAAGTACCAATCTTTTGAGTAGATTTTACTATACAATAGTAGTATATTTCTGTCAATTTCACTACGTTCAATGGACTTTTATTTTGATGGGTTGTCAGTGTGCATTTGATGATTGCATTTCTCAATTAAAATCTGTGTGAACTTGAAAGCAGTGCTGAATATGAACTTTATGTATTCGTGTCCTTGGATTCTAAAAACAGCACGAAACTGGGTCCTCATCAGTGTAACGTTTTGTTGGTCTATGAGACAATTGCTAATTTTTTTTACAGTATATGCAAACATTTCGGAAAGAAATAAAACGCATTAAAGTTGCCCTGAAATGGAAGTAGGGATTGCCAGTGGTGACGTATATACAAGTAAAATGGTTTCTGAAATGAAAAAAGGTAGGTCTGGACTTGAATTCGTCTATCGAACTGATTGAATAGTTTTAACTTTGGTCATGTTGCTATTTGCTAGTCACCGCCATCTTTTCCCAGGCCTCGCCCACCTACCATACCATATGACCGTAACTAAAGCGATATCATTTTGTTGAGGGGAGGAGATTTTTTTTATTTTTTTATTAAAGATTATAGACAAGTTTCCCGGGTGAAATAGGCGGGCCGCCATTAGCCTTTCGCTCTACCAACGACTTCCGGTTAGTGTCTTTTTCTGTCTTTGGTTACCGTGCAGAAAAAGTAAACTATAGATGGTGTCACACGCCGACACGGCTCCGGGACATATTGTGCTGTTCGCGGTTGCAACAACTCATGGCGAAAACTCGCTAACCGGAAGTGCTTGGCAGACACAACCGGAAGTCGTTGGCAGAGAGAAAGGCTAATTGCGGCCCGCCTATTTCACCCGGGTAACCTTTCTATAGGGCACATGAATAAAAAATTATGAAACTCACAGATAAGTAATTTGTAAAAAAAAAAACACAATATTCCAAAATAAATTAGTTTGTTTTTTATTTCAATTTCATTGCGACTTTAAGGTTGCACCACAACAATCATTTGGACTCGCGCAAACGCTCCCAAATATATTTTGAGGTCTCGCCGAATACAATTCATGAGCAGATGCAATTTTTATTAATTCCAAAAATCAGTAGTGTAGATCATGTTCCATGTAGATATTTTGTACATTTCTTATTATATATATATGTATATATGTATATGTATATATATATATATATATATATATATATAAACAATCTTAAAACATGTATTTATTAATTGGTGCTGCTAAGGACTTCATTTGGATAACTTTAAAGGCCATTTTCTAAAGATTTAGATTTTTTGCACCCTTAGATTCCAGATTTTCCAAACCATTGCATACATCAATGGAAAGCTTTTAGATGTATATAAAAAATGTACCCCGGTTTTGGCTGGTTTTGTAGTCCAGGGTCAAAATATATTAGCTGCAATAACCAGCCCTAGTTTTTCTTCTACTGTGGCAAAGCAGTTTAGCCTATACGGATAAAGAAAATCAAAGAGAAAAGTAGCAAAGTATTAAACAGTTAAAAATCTTGGGCATATTTCACCTCATTATACTCTACATGCACAAATCCACCTCAGTACTGATGCAGTAGAAATAAAGTAAATGTGCATCAGAGAGAAAAAGAGAGAACTTGGCATCCAAACCTCATTCGGTTGTAACCCACCAATTCCTAAATAGCAGCTGACAAACTTGTTTTAAAGTCCCATCGTTCTCATTTACGTCTGAGAGCCACTGGGCCTAATTACAGATAATCTCCCCGCCTATCGGCTAACCACATTAGTTTAAAGGCCTGTAGATTAAGGCCGCGTCAGCAATTTGAGAATAACCAAATCTAAAGCTCCTGCCTCTCCATAATGGCATTATAGTCCCACAATCCTTTGAAATTATTTCAGGGGCCGGGTCTACGGGGCCTTTCGCCGTTTCGCCCAAAGCAAGTTATCAGTTTCCCCTTTGAAAGCCGGGTCATTCAGGTCTTGTTTGGAGCAGAGATAAGGAAAGACATCGGGGGAACCCCCCTGAAATGCCAGAATGTCAGGTTCACCATCAGATAAAGAAGCTGATTCTATCAAAGCCCTTTGAGGCGGTGTGTGTGTGTGTGTGTGCGTGTACGCTTTAGCCCCATTCACTGGAATGTAGCCTATAGCCCTGGATCATACAAACCCAGGTATGTTGCCTTAAAGCACTGCGCTTTGTGTTTTGAATTAAACACGTCTCTGGTGCTAATGTGATTCTAATGTAAATCCGCTCTACTTCTTTCCTGGAAAACGGAGATCTCCCCCACCCCATCTTTCCTCTCTGATCTGTAAATGAGTTTGTTTATGCCCAGGCAGGCACTTGAGGCCAGCGCTCTATCATTTCTCACCGGGGGAAGTTGTGGAGGTTTTGCGGTTATTGGAGGCGGCCGTTAAATGCTGGATTACTCCGAGGCTTTTTGGTTTAAGACGGGGCCAGGGGCTTTATTGGAAATTACGTTTTAGTTGCGTTCAATTACCTTTACGCTCATTTGTTTTACGAATGTTTTTATTCGTTCGCTCGGCAAGGATATGCTTTATTCTCTACGGGTGTTGTTTATGAGTCTGATTCTATATTACAAATGGGCGGCTTTCCCTGCAAATTACCCCTCTCTGGTAAAAAAACGCAATGCGGCCAGCGCTAATGGCTTTTTCCAGCGGTTTTCTAACACAAAGCCCACTTTGTTTGTAATAACAAATCACTTTATCATTGGACCTGAATGACTGCATGAGGTCGTGGTTCTTATGACCTTTGACCTTTTGTTTTACGCGGCACTCAAGGCCGACCATTAGCGCAAGCCCACTGGCAGGCATGATTATATCTTATTGTGAGAGGCAGTAATTTGATTGGTGGAGAATTAAGGCTTCTCCTCACGGGTCATTTTAGCTCACTTCCTCTACAGTTCTCGGCTTGATTAAAAATTGATCCACGGCTGTAATGTGAATATATTATTGAGGCTATCTGTCACCACTGACAGATAATTGGGAGTACACAACTTCAATTTCGCAAAACTGTTCCACCTTGGATTGCTCTGGTTTGTGTAAAGGATCTCTGGCTCTCTTGTTTGTAAGGTGCTGCTTTAGTGAATTTAGTTAAGTTATAGGATGGAAGAAAAGCCTAAGGTTTTGAAATTGGTTCAGTGCTTGAATAGGAAAGGATGCAACAACGTGATTTAAAATAAATTAATTCATTGCTTCTGGAATTGGACTGATGTACATTCTTATACTTACATTACCCTTACATTTGTTGATATTTTATTTGTGATATGCATATTTTTCAAAAGCAATAAAAAATTACAATTCAGTTTACAAGCTTAGTACTGCTAATATACTGTACATCTTACGTTTTTTTTTTCTATACAGGCTTATTTAATAGCAGTAAATAAAATGGTCGGATTGTTTTTGATGATGCTAAGGCTGATGTATTTTTTTGTAATAATAACATATATCTTTATGCTATATACTGTAGTATGCTTTGATGCAATTGTAATATAAAAATGGCTGAAAATTGAACTGAATTCAGTTAAAACAAATGCAACAAAGAAGATAATATTTAAACAAGTGAAACTTCATATGTTTAAGAATGTTTTAGTGATGCACCGATGTATCGGCCACCGATATTTATCGGCCAATTTTCGGTGAATTTGAAACCATCGGCATATCGGCAAAAGCACGAGAAAGGCCGATACCGATTGTTTATTAATTAACCGCATAAAGGCAATGAGTTGCATGTCTGTTGTTCAATTAAAATGATTTAATGTTCTGGTGTGCACTATACTTAAGCACCGACAGAAAGCCTTTGTTGAGCTGGCTCAAATGTCTTGGACAATAAAAGAAACAGACTGCACTTTTTTGTTGTTAATAAAAAATGCTGAATAGCAAAAACCACCTTTGAAGGTTGTCATGCTGTCTTATTATATTTATTTGTTTTAGCTTAATTTGTGCCTCTCTTATTATGTTGGTCAGTTGAATGTTAATTAGATCCAATCCATGTTCAGTAAAAATAATTTGATGCAGAAATAAACTAGCTAATAGACCAACTGTATATAGCATTGTATACAAATGTTTAATATCGGTATCGGCATCGGCCAGGGGTTGTCTGTTTTGTTTAAATCGGTATCGGCCCAAAAAAAATCCTATTGGTGCATCCCTAGAATGTTTATTATCTATCACTATTTATGTAATGAGATGTAATATATACATTTTAAGATTTATTTGATTTCGCAAAACAGAAATGCCCATGTTTTACTTCTTTTTTAAGCTTTGTAAAAATAAATTACCACAATTACTGTACAGTAACTGAACTATATGAACTACTGATAAACAAATAAATAAAAATAAGGTTCACGGTTTCAGGTGGGTGGCAAAGATTGCAATATGGATATATTGTGCATTAAATTTCAAAACAAGTAATCTGAGGTATTTTAAATTGTGTTAATTTCTGAGTTATGAGTTTAAATTTACATAATCACATGATTCTGTGGTCTAGTTTGTTTTAAAAAAGTTGGTTCATGCATGTATATAAAAAGTAATCTGTATATGTAATATAAATTATATATAAATATAAAAATGTATATACATGTAAATATTTCTTAAGGTGCCCATATTATGAAAAACTCCCTTTTTCTGGGTTTTGGGGTGTTCTTTTGTGTCTCTGGTGCTTCCACACGCATACAAACTTGGATAAAAATCCATCCATGCTGTTTGAGTGAGACAGGTTTCTGAATGTCCTCTGCCTTGAGTCTCAAATTTTGCGGTTTCAAAATCAGCTCCGTTGTGACGTCACTAGCCTGGACGTCACATTACATTTGAATTTTTCTGCCCACCACCCCACTACCCAGTAGGGCTGTCAAATTTTAATTCGAATTTCGAATATTCGTCGAATGTAAAAAAAATATGCATATTCGAACGTAAAACTTTGCATTCGAATTTTACGTGTGTCAGGAAGCTCACGCAACGTGATAATGCATAACTGACGCGGATTGTTATACAGAGCGCGGCTCAGCCAACTATGCGGAGCGAGCCAGCGTTATTCATTTGAAAAATAGCAAGAAAAGACAGTGGGGATTACGAGTCGGACAGAATACATATTAAAAGGGCTGTGTGATGCTGCTTTGGTTTTTGGAGCATCAACTGGAATTCAACCACAAAGTGAAACTAACTGAGATGAATTATTGTCGTCTGCTTCTAAATGCAGTTTTAAAGTTTACGCGTGCGTACATGACATTAGTAGTGGGGCGTGGCCAAAGGAGCAGCAGCTCATAAATATGTAATGTCGACCTCAAAACGGCACAATCCGAAATGCACTGAAACAGAGGCTACTAGAGATGGGTTACAATCTTTTCCTACGAGCTATTTCGAGCAAACAACTTTTGAAACATGTTTTATGGAACTCATACACCTATATAACTTGTGGAAAAGCAATCATAATATGGATAGTTTAAATATATACATGCATGTGTGTGTATTTATATTTATATATATATATATATATATATATATATATATATATATATATATATATATATATATATATATATATATATATATATATATATATATATATATATAAAATAGTATATCAGGCTGATTTAACCAGGTGGTTTGAGTCGACAGTCAAACAGGAAACTTGCATATCAGGAAAAAAAATGTTTTTTCTTAATAATCTGCACATTTGTCACCAAATAAAATTGTTGCAATGCCAGGTTTCAAACAGGTTTCCTCTCTCCTTCTTCCATTGGTTCAAGAGACAAATAGTCCCACCCCACACTTGGTTAAGTGTCAAGATGGTCATTATGCTTAAACAAGCAGCTTTTATAGCACCGAAGTCTTTATTGTTTTAGGAGAAATAATTTATAACATCAAAAATGTGATATATATTTGTATTAAGGCCTTACTATCATAGTATTTTATGTCACCCAATGCAGAAGATCTTATATTTCTTTAAGGGGAACTGACTGCTTTTCATGCTCAGTCACTAAACTCCTATTTCACTGAACATCCATTTTTAAATAGGACATTAATTAGATCGCCTGCGTGGTTTTCAGTGAGGGAGACAGGAGAGTCATGTTAACAATTGAATGTAATTTTATGGACAAGTAACTTGTGCCTGGCCATCTCTCTCACTCTCTTTCTCTCCCTCTCTTTCTCTCTCTCTCTCTGTATGCTGGGAAAAGCTGCTTTCCTCGCAAAAGAGCATTTCCTCCTCAATGGAAATTACCGGTAGAGATTAATAACGACATTAGGCAGTAATGATGCTACGCTGAATGAAATATTTATTAAAGATCCCTCTGCTAGCAATTAGCATGGCATGTAATCGTTCAGCACATGAAATCAAGATGATTGCAGCGAGCCGTCCCACCACTGCTTCTCCCGCCAGCCCACGCCCACCGCCGACAACTGCCATCCTTTAGCTGCCCTCATGCCATGACAAAAGATCTGGGACCTGGGGCCGCTGAATATCCCATCTTAATTACTGTAATTCCACCATGGTAAGAAAGTGATCCGAGTGTAATTATGCTTGGATTGAATGCCGCCTCTTTGATTTGCTCGAGAGATATAAAACCCAACCTGCATCACACTTGCATCTTACTGCTGTGGGTAAAGAAAGTGTTTGTTTCCATTTCAGGTGTGTTTCTGGCTTGTTGCTTTGATGTAGCGAGTTCCTCTTTAGCAATTTCACACTGTTATGTTTATAATAGTTTATAATGTTGGTGATCTTACATGACAAAAAGCGATGGGGGTCTATAATAATATTGTGTGCACCTAGCCCGTGCACGTTCTTTGCTAGCGACACAGAAATTGCACAATGGCAATTGGCTAAAGTATTAAAAATTGATATAAGGCCCTGTTAACACATACATGGTTATTTTGAAAACTGAGACATTTCCCTTTGGTTGCGCCCTTTGTTTACACGCAAACGGAGAACTCGCCACTAAAACCGATTATTTCTAAAAACTCCGGCCAGAGTGGAGAATTCGAAAATCTTTGGTTTCACGGTTGCATGTAAACTAAGACAAACCGATGTTTAGAAGCCAACGTCACAGTTTTTGCCTGAGCCCGCACCTATGCCAAAAGTGTGACCTTGTCCAAATGAGGAACAGGAAGTGATTTGTTGCTTTTTTCGGGATTTTGATTGGCTTACGTGGGCTTGGCCTCTCATTACACTGCCACCTAGAGGTTTGGCATGCTCTTGACGGCAAATATACATGGGTACGTGTCAATGAACACTTTTCTGAAAACTGACATGTATGCACAAAGTAATTTTTGAAACCGAAGAGGTTGAAATATCCATTTACGAAAATAGCCACCCACGTGTAAGCGTAGTCTAAGTCAATTAAATGTGCTTATGTTATGCTCTGAATGCACATGCAAATTTAATTTCTGGGCACTGAAGAAAAGCAAGTGAAATACTCTCGCTCTCAATATTATCGCAAATGATATGCAGCAAATGATATGTAGCCTGCTGTGACATGGCTGCAGTAGGTGTAGTGATAAGTAGTCCCCTTGGTTACTTTTTATGGCAGGGGACTATTTTCAGGCAGTGTGTAACATCACTACCCCTGCTGCAGCCATGTTACGGCAGCAAAGTCCTTGATTGTTACACCAGAATGAGAGTATAGTCCTAGCCATATCTGCCTAGAAAATCACAACTTTTAATTTTCCGTTGGTCTTAGTACACAATGTAACTACACAAAGAGTCAAGTTTCAAATAGGAAAAATATTGAAACCCTTTTGTTATTTTAGCACGATGCTAATGGTCTAATCAGATTCAATGAATTATGCTAAGCTATGCTAAAAGTGCTAGCACCAGACCCGGGAGATCAGCTGAATGGATTCCAAAACTGTAAAAATCAAATGTTTAACCCTAGGGGAGCTGAAAAATTAGAATATTTAAAAAAAGTGTAATGTCCCTTTAAAGTCAGCTGTTCGTTTACATAAGACTCCATCTACGTTCATCTACACTGCAGTGAAACGGCTCCGTTTATGAGGGTCAAAAACGCTGGAGTAGTCTGGATGAAAGGCGTAAATGTGGCAAAAGTAATGCCTTTTAAAACATAAGCACAATTAATGTAAATGTGGCCTTAGTTTCTTGACTACTTTTAGTGTGCATCACTATAACAATGCAGACATTCAAAAACCATGAACATACCAAAAACATAATTGGTTCTTTGTGGTTTCTAACAAAGCAGGTGTATCTGTATGTTGCACATTCTGTTTGTTGTGTTTACGGAGGTGACCAAAAAAATAAAAACTGCCCGCTGAGGTCAAAGCTTGATGGGAGCTGCTCGAGGGCGTGTAGGTCACAAAATCAAATGGGTCAGTTTATCACATAGATCATCAGACAGCGAGCTCATCAACTGATCCTGTGAAGCGTGCATAAGATTAATCAGCTCGGTAGCCGCTGTTTAGCCATGCTCATTCTATCCAATAAAGAAAGGGGTTAAAAACAAGACCGCTGAGAAGCAGAGGACGTCAAAAGACAACTAATGCAATAGTAGTTCACTCAGAAACCAACCATAGAGGAGACGGATCAATTTGCAATATTCTGTTCACCGTCCATGCAACAAAGACCAGACATGAAAGTAAAACATTAAGGGACGCCGTCTATGAAGTTGCCAATCAATAAACAACAGAAGCAGAAAAAAAGCGCCCAAATTTCTCATTCTGGTCAGTACCCAAAGGCCTTTGTACAGGACCAGCACTGGTCCTCCTGTCATATTTCACTTTCACCTGTTTGGTGTCATTTATCAAGGCGGCCTGATCAAGGAAGGTGAAGCTGTTTGCTCTGGACGGGAACCAGGGGAAGAAAAAGAAGACTGTGAAATAAAAGAGCTTATTTTGCACCCCGAGGCACGACATGTCAGACAGTAAAGTTGTTTTCGAGATGTCAAGCTGAAATTTGATCTTCAGTGTTTTGGGTTGATGAGATGGTTGGATTTACTGTATGAATTGTCAGTGCTGAGTACACTACAGCAATAAACCACGAGAGGCTACGCAACATAAGACCGCAGTGGTTACGAAAGTTTTTCAGGAATCCAACGGCAGTGAATGCTAAACATTCAGAAGTGAAACTGCAAAAGTAATCAGTTGTTGTATTGTCGGTACAAGTACAAAAAGACAGCAAACACACATTCACATGTGCATTTATTAGACTGTTTTTATCTACAATTGTTTACAGTTCTGGCCAATTATGTACCTACTGTATGTGATTTTGTAACCTGATCTCATAAAGTTCCGTTGGATAGTCTCAGAATATTTTGCAAATTTTTCCGTGGCATTTTCACGGATCTCCGCATTTTTCCGTGGCCCTGCTACGGACTGTCTTTTTCCGTGGCATTCTCACGGATTGGTTACTCAACTGCTTTTTCCTTTTTTCAAACCGTTTTCGCTTCGGTTTAGGGTTAGATTTGGTGTTTGCGTTAGTATGTCACTTTAACTGTTGGTTTATACCATTTTTTCTGATGTATTCTTTTATATTTTCTAAACTTTATACAATTGTCGCCTGGTGTTGGGGTTAGAGTTGGGTTTGGGTAGGGATGTCATTTCATGTAAATCTAACCCTAAACCGAAGCAAAAATGGTAAGAAAATAGGACAAAACAGTTGAGTAACCAATCCGTGAGAATGCCACGGAAAAATGAGCAAAAAATTCCGTGACTATCCCACGGAAATTCGTGAGATCAGGCTGGATTTTTATTATTCAAACTTTAATCACATGCAGTGAAGGAAAAAAACGTTTAAAGACAAAAATCTCACCGGCCAACATTTTTCATAATAGCTACACAACATTTTTGGTCCTCTGTATACTGATAATGCAGAAAGACTGGTATACAGTAGTTTCATTAAGTACTACTGGTACTTTAGACATCCTGGAAATAAACCCTTCCACTGTCCAGGTTATGTAGTTCATAAGCCTATATAAGTATAGGATATATAGACTAGAATTCAAGTGGCACAGTGGCTCAATGGGTAGCACTGTTGATTCACAGCAAGTAGGTCCCAGCTGGTTCAGGAGGTCTTTCTATATGGAGTTTGCTTGTTCTCCCTGTGTCAGCTTGGGTTTACGCAGGGTACTACGTAAGGACATAACGACACACTTATTCGTAACAAACTGTTTCGTTATATGACTATGTGTACCTAATGCAATTTTTAACATTAGTTACCCTTTTTTACATGGGAACATACTTCAAATACAAGTGGCGGACTCTTAGCAAAACTGCTAAAGGCGAACACAGTGCTACTTATCTAGATGGACGTGTTTGACCATTACGCGCACACCTTGTGTCACCCCTTGCAACATTTCGCATATGAGCGCCAAGTTTTAAGACGTTGTGTCAAGTTAAAGCGACAGTTTTTCGTGATCCCATTTTTCAAACTTTAGTAAGTGTATAATGTTGCTGTTAGATCCTAAATAATGCCTGCAAAATTATAAAGCCCAAAGTTCTATGCCAAGTGATATATTTTCTTTAACATAATTCACTTTTCAAGGACTACAGAGGAATACTAGGTTTTGTTTACAGTAGCAAGTTGGAATGTCAATTTCCGTTATTCCCTCAATTCAAACCAATCTAGTTTTATTTATATAGCACTTTTCACAATTTTTTATTGTTTCAAAGCAGCTTTACATTATTAGATGCAGGAGAAAACACAGAAAAACTGATGGACAACATAAGCAGCAGAATACAGCGTACCACGCATTAACATCATTTACTTAAAAATACAAACATGTACACACATGTTACTAATATATTATTGTAGGGAGTGTAATAATGTTTCATGTAGAAGAGGGTGCTAAGTTAAGCCAATGTCAGCTGACTCCTCAGGGGTTGAATTTTTTTAACCAATCAGGTGTTTTTACTATACGTGAACTGTTTATGTCTAAAAAGATTGACGTTTACAGTTGTTGATGTTTCCAAATGTTAATAATAAATGACAAGTAATTTTATGTTTTGCATTTCTTCCCCCTGATGCTGTGTACACATCAAACTCGAAGCATCACGTTCACGAAGATGTGTTTGAGGCAAATAGCGCGCGTTTTCACAGCAATCGTGCAATTTGCATCATTTGCATCGTCCCGTGCGAGTTCGAGTCTATTTACGGCTGTACGTTGAATTTGTATGTCATTTATGCGCGCAAATCATTTAATTCATGTTTGGTGTGTACATCCCATAACTCTACAGAAACTTTACCGAGCTTTGACTGTAAAACCGAGGTACACACCAAACCATGAATTTTGTGTACTGTTACAAGCCTAGAACTTCGGTTTCCTCCTACAGGCCAAAGACTGGATTGGAGATTCCAAATTGTCCTTCCCCCAACTTGTGTGAAGTTTAACTTGTATGTATTGACTTGTGTGTAAATTAACTGGTTCTCACCATTAATATAGCCTTAAAAGCTGGAATGGCATTAATAAACAAACAAATATAGAGTAGAATTCAACAGTCGTACATGTGCATATGTTGGTTGATTTAAAACGGCTTCAAAAATTGCTCATCCAAGTTTTATTAGAATATAAAAGAGCTGTGATATTCAGCTATAAATTCTATTAACGTTACTAATGCGGCATATTTCATAATGTCCTACGGATTCATGTGACCTTTTATACATTTCGTCCACTTCCTAATTGTTTTCAGACTGCAGTCCAAGACAGTCAAGCATCACCGAGTCCTATGAATTCAAGTTGCACGGCGGAGCTGAAAGCCTTCAGATCCGGTGGAGTCAAACAGAGAGCCAACCGAGTAGAGCAGCTCCGCTCAGCACCAATGTTTAACTCTCCCTACTTATTATGGGAATTGAAGGCCTCTCCCTCACAGAGAAATGTAGCGCTCTTCTCCCCTAGCCACCTCTTTCATGCTGGGTGCTATGAAATCCTATAGAAGTGCTTTTATCCCCTGAAGATACAGTACAAATCATCATTGGTTTTATCTCAGCTGGGGATGTCGATTTTCCAAATGAGCTTACTCTCTCCAGCTGCCTGTCAAGCCCATTTTCCCTAATGCTTACCCATCACCCCCTGCTTCAGCTCTGCCTAACACCTCCCCGCTCTGGCCCATTGCTCCCCACCTTTTTTTAACAGTGGGGTTCAGGCCCTTTCTTCCCGCTCTTTGTTCGCTCTCGGGAGAAGGAGCAAACAGCGGGATTGATCCTACATTGCGTCTCTGTATTGTTCCAGAGCCTCACTGTCAATAGGCCGAGCTGGGGAATGCATTGACTGGGTAAGCTGAAGGGGGCGAGAGTGAAATCGGGTGAGATTTTTTGCTTCAGTGTGTGTCGCTCTGGCTGGCTTTTTGTGTGCAGCGGAATGTCGCTAATCTGCTCGCCATCGACATGCAAATGAGCCGAGCGGCCCTGCGTCATAGATTTCAAAGCCTGGGAAACGGTTCCACCAATCCTCGGCCTGGCCGTAAGTGCGCTATAAAGCACACAGCAGTGAACACTTACAAAGACTGTGGACAAACACAGAATTAGATTTAGTTTGGGTCTCGTCTATATTTTCACATTACTTTGTTGCTTTATCGCATGTTAATAACGTTAAGATGCCCTGGTCCCGGATAGCCGTGCCAAAAGCGCCTGATCCCAGGTCTCTGTGCTATTCTAGTCCCTTCTTCAGTGTAAATCTATGGGATGTTTTAACCCATTTTCCGTGCAGATATCAGAAGTCCGACTACTTGACAGGTTAAAACTGTTGCATTCAGGTATTGAGTTACACATTATTTACCATAAAGTATGTATACATAACTATATATAACTTGAGGTTAGTTCAAAGCCTTAACCCTTTATAGGGCTCTCCTTGAAATCTTTGGAAATTCACATTTTTAACCTCAGAAAGCTAATGGGGGATGTTACAGGACATTCTTAAAAAATAAAAAAATGTAACAATATTTTTCACCTTTGCATTGCAAATCAAGGTCAACGAAGTTACCATATATTAGCACTTGCCTGTCTAGGGTAAAATAAATTACAGAGAGTGAATCTTTAAAATTTGATAAAAAAACGCACACAAACTGCAAGGGACATTTATTTATTATAGGCACAAACTGCAAGGAACATTTATTTAGAGACATGGTCTTGCGGTACTGATTCTGGCTTGACTGGGTTTACAGGAACAATAATGGTACCCCTCTTCTCAGCTGCCGAGCAGACAGCTGCAAAAGAAATATGCTTAATATTAAACCAACTCTCATTTATTTGTTAAGGAAAACAGTAACGGTGTAATGTAGATCTACTGGAAAAAAGAGTATTGACATAGAAAATATAAAAACATAATAAAAACAGAAATACATTCATAACTACTGTTAGTACCACTTACATTTGCTCATAATTGTGTTTTATCACAAACCAATATTTAGTAATTTAAATCAATTCACACAGTACTAGGCCTCACACTAACAATAAGTACCTGTGTATGCCATTTAACTATAATTAAAAACATACATTTATAAGGCATATGTCTAAAAATTGACATTTGTGCCACTTAGGTGAACGGGGCATATGATCAAATATGGTGCGTTTAGTTTTCAGTCAAACATTAAGCAAATTTTTAAAAATGCTATGCAAATAACAACAATCTCAATCTTTAACACAACTATTCAACCAAATAATTTGTGAGTTACATCAACTTACCATGTTTAGTTATGATGTTATAACTATTGCTGTGGGAGAAGTCAGGTTCAAAAAAGTAATATTTTTTATTTCTGGAAGATGGCTGTGTATGAGGTGCTCCAGGCCACTGCTGATTGGTCAGATGCCTTAATGTTAATATCCGTGAGATAGCTTGATCTCCCCTGATTGGCTGAGAGAAAACTACATGACTCTACTACTCCAAATGAGGGCAGGTGGAGGGCACTTTGAATGTGTGCGGAAGTGACTAAATATGGGTACTTGCCCCATAAAGGCAGAGAAGAATAATCATAAGAGAAAACTCTAGTAACAATCACCATAAAAAACACACATATTTCAGTCACTTGCAAGTGTTGCTATAGCTATAGCAACAGGATAGGTTATGGGTAGGCTGTGGATAGCTCTGCGTAGCTCACCTCTGCAAAATTTTAACAATGCGTCAGTTCCATAGACTGTAAAAAAAGATGGACGACGCCTGTTCGCTCTCTTCCATTGGTGAAAAGTGAAGCCGTCGGTGTCTCGATACGGCACTGACATCTTGGGTCTTGAGTCTGCGCAGTAGCGATTTCCGGACCAGTCCTGCGCAGTGGTGAGCAAGAAGTAAAGCCGCAAAATCAAGGCCCCGCCCTCGCTCTCGCAGAATGCGCATATCACAGCTGTCAATCATGACGTGACACCACCGTTTTATAGCATTAAATAACTAGCTACAAACTTATTTTAAAAACAAACACTTGAATTTACATCCGCGTGATAAAAACTACAGTAAATGACAGAAAACAACTTCGGAAAAAAGATAATTGAAGTGTAATTAAATTGTTTTATCTCAAACTGCAAGAAAAGTCGCGGTTTATTTAGCTCCATCACTGCTGGTCTTCTCAAATCATACACAACAAGCTTCTCCTTCTTCATGTCTGGGTTTACTGGCCAAGCTGCTGTTTCTTTTTTCATTGCTACTGTGGGTTACACTGGATACTGCCTACTAGCGGTTTGAATGTGTAATTGCATGTCGACGTTGATGCAATACAGAAGTATATATGAAAAACGACGCTGTGAAGGCTTCGCCTTAGGACCTACGCACAACTATAATAAGCCATTAAGGCCCGATGTCCTGGGGCAAGCATGAATGATGCTTGGCCCACTTGACAAAAAGCACACCAAACTGAATTAAAACCATATATGAAAGAATCAAATTACCAAATTGGTGGCAATACCCATCCATATACAGTAGCATCACTATACTTTTATTCATTGCTTAGTTTGATGCTCCATATCTTGTTTGTGTTGTGACAAAATATCTTTGCCCTGCAGGAATGAGGTAGTGTTTAGCATATAATTGGCGGGCGGCACTGATGCCAGTGGGTCTGAAAATAGTGTACTGATTGATGTAACCAAATGGACACAGGAACAAAAGCTTTGGCCTGGCGCCTGAGACACAGTGTGGTGTAATCATTGTTAAATGAATGTCCTTTCACTTTTGTTTCAGAGTTGAGTTTGTGTGTGTGTGTGTGTGTGTGTGTGTGTGTGTGTGTGTGTGTGTCTTTTACTGATGCAGTCTGAGTGAATCTTTTCAGGGTGTCATGGGAGGTTCCTGTATCCGTAAATAACACCCAAAGAATGGTGTTATTTATGTCGGCTAGAAGCATTTGCATGGAAATGGCCGCATATAATCTTTATGTCTTCATAATTCTATCATTTCATTTGTCCTGTTCTGTCACATTCTCTGGTGCACCCGTGATGAATTTGGCCTCTTTGTTGATATATCGGAGGGTCTAATGCTTTGAGGATGAGAAAACTGACTCTCCGCCGGCTCTTCTCAAGTACCCTTTTTATGAGGGTTTTAATTCAGACACTGCAGTTTGGACGGCATCAATGCAGAAACTTTTGTGCAGAAAAGTTGTTCCCCGAACAGTTCTAAACCAGTTTCTTTATATCTTGTTATACACAAAATAAGATATTTTAATAAGTAATGGTAACCACACAGTTGGCGGTGCCCACTGACATCCATTATATTTCTTTTCTTACTATGGATTACTATGGAAGTTGTAACAGTATGATATTTTTATGGTATGATAATCGACAACAGATTGTTTTTTTGAATTGAAGATATGGTTTATTATATCAAACTTTTTTCTGGAAAAGCTTTCCTAAATGTGTTTGATAGCACATTGTAGCACTCATGCAGCTAAATATACTTTTGTCCCAGACTGTAATCACAGGAATCAGATCTATTTTAACCTGAAAGCTCATTTGCATTAATACATGAATATCAGCTGACGTCACTCACTTGTCTTCTGCCATTTTGAGTACCTGAAGTGGTCGCAAAAGAACTAGAAGCTATGCCTTCAATATGTTGTGAGCATCAAAATTGCTATTTCGAGAACATTGTTTGTGAACACAGAGTTTACTAAAACAACTTTTGAACAACTGACTTTGGTTGATTTGGCGTCCACTCGCCGCCATCTTACCAGTCAAGATGTATCGATCTCCGAATGTGACATAAGGAGGGAGGAGAGTAAAGATGGTAAAGTAAAGATTTTGTTGCAAGTGAAAAACAATATTGACCTTCTAGTTGAGAAAGGACACTCATATGAGATCCATTCATTCGCATTTGGAAATCGATTATTTACGTCTGGCAGAGATGACGAGCGGACACCAAAACAGCCAAAGTCAGTTGTACAAAACCTTTCTATTTAGTAAACTCTGTGTACATAAACAATGTTCTCAATGCTCGCGATCCAGGTGATACTTCGAGCAAAGTTTCATGTTGTGTCGCCGCCTTATGTTGTAAAATAGTGGAAGTTCGGTAGCAGCGGACAGCTGCTGGAAGAACGCATAAAGGATCGAGTAGGCATCACACCCTAACCAAGATATATATTTTTAAAGTAGCATTTCTTTTCATGACAGTCAAGGTGCGACATGTTGTCTTTCGTAGCCCTTGGTAGGTCCTCAAGATGGCGGCATGACGTAAAAGGTCACATGACTGATTTCCATCTACAGGTAAACACATGAAGACAGCGGGTATTTTCGCGCTTCCGCCTACATAGGGATATTTTGGACACTTTATAACAAATAATCTGGGGGTATTTTGAGCCGAAACTTCACTATTCTAGGCACACCTGAGACTTATATTACATCTTGTAAAAATTGTTATAATATGTGCCCTTTAATGTGACTGATAAGGTAAGTTGCAACAGCTTGCTTTCAGAATCTTATCGTCCATTGTATTTCCCAAACATTGCATCTGCTGTAAATGTACGTATATACGTAAAACCCATCTTCCTGTGAGTCCCAGGTAAAGAGTATGCTTTTAAAAATGCAAGAGTCTTAGAAGCTTCTCCACAAATTAAAAATAATTAATGTCCTCCTTTAATGTACAGGCTTGGTCCGAGACTATTTAATGCGCAGTCCAGGTAGCTTAAAGTGGCTCTATACTTGAAGAGTGTAAGAGTGAAGTTGGGGTCCAGAGCAGCGGAAACTTAAGATCAACTCACTTATAGCGTTAACGCAATTAGTCCCTGCTGGCCTAAATAATAAAGCCAGAATTCTACCTCCATCTTGTTCAATATTTCATATTTAATTCAGGTGCTCGGAGTGCTGCTACACCACTGTAGAGCTTTGCTCTGAAATGCAGGTATTTTTTTTCCACGGGAGCCTTTTAGAAGTCATTAAGTAAAAGCCACCCTCATCTCGCGTCCCATTTCTCTGATTTAATAATGAGCCATACCTGCCTACTTGCAAATGTTTCTTTTGCATATCAAAGTTCTGCTCTTTCTAGTCTGGTTCGCTCCATATTGTATAAACTCTTAAAAATAATGGTTCTTCTTTATTGGCTCTGAGCACACCATTTTCCACAGAACTTTCCTGCTACACAAAGCTTCTTTGTAGTGGAAAAAGGTTTTAGAGATAATAGAAAGGTAAGAAAAATATGGTTGTTTTAAATCTGGAAGATTCTTTGGGGAACCATAAATGGTTCTTCTGTGGTATTAGTCTGTGAAGAGTGTTGGCAGATCTTTATCACCTTTCTATATCTTCTGAACCTACAGTACAGTACAGTAAGTGCCATGTTTTCCTGTGTTTCGTCAGTTAACTGAGATGGGGAAAAAAAGAAATATGCTGCAATTAGCAAAAGAAGATGCCCCGTAAAATTGGATGCAGTGACAACACAGCAAACTTGCTCGGGGAGAACAAATCGTTCGCCCAAGAGAATTACAGTTAATGGACCTTACAGATAAAGATGACCGTTCAAAGAAAAAACAATTAACTGGCTAGAAATGTTTGTAAATTAATAAATCACACTTTCAGAAAGCAGGCCTTTATTTAAATACTTTTTTGGCTGTGGAAAATGTCACAATAACTGTATCTCACAATGGAGGCGTGGAGTATACTGTACACAGTTAACTCATGTGTGATCTACCGGCATTGCCTTTGCGATCGACCTATTGGGCACCCCTGTTCTAGAGTGTCCACAGAGAAACAACTGTTTTTTTATTATTAAAGTCCCATTTTCTTTTTGTACATGGTTTCTTGTAAAGTGGGCGAACTCACATTATCCAAACCAAACTGTGGTCAGGCGCATTTACCCCCAAAGCCTGGTTCGTTTGACAAGTGTGATTGCTCTGCGGTTTGGTTAAATGCGCCCTGGCTGGCTTGCAGAGGTAGGCTGGAACATGGTTCACTTAGGGTGGTCTCACTCTATCCAAACCAAACCGCGCTCGGGCGCGTTTCACCCCCAAAGCCTGGTTTGTTTGACTAGTGTGATCGCTCTGTTCCGCGCCCGGGCGCGGATTGGTTAATCGCGCCGCAGCCGGGTTGCAGAGGTGGGCCGGAGCGCGGTTCACTTGGGCTAAGGTGCGGAAGGCTGTGGTGTGAGTGCAATCGCTCCTGAGCGCGATTCAAAAGGTGAAGACGTCAGTTGGCGACCACTCATCTTCATCTGCCTCTGTAAAAACCTTTTGATGCGAGCTTTGAATAATGTGAGTGCGCCTTTATGCTCAGACGCGGCTATAGTGTGAGCGCAATTGCGCCTGAGTGCGATTCAAAAGGAGAGACGTCAATTGCGCGACCCCTCACCTTCATCTGTCTTCCTATAAACCTTTTGATGTGTGCAGTTGGGTTTCGTGAATGTCCGGCTGCACACTTGACAGATCGACAAAAGCATTATGATGGCATGTGAGAGGGCTGTGTGTCACCGTGCACCAAACGACTCAGCACAGACTTAACATTACGATGGGTTGCAGTGTTAAGATCGCACTTTACTTTCTGCTTTGTTTAAAACAATTGCATCCTAATGACGAAAGTGTGCTGGGCTTGGATAGATAAAAAAATATATATTTATTTTAGAAATGGGGTCCTTCACAAAAGGTTTATAATATTTGGGGGTCCTTGGCATCATAAAGTCGGAAAACCCCTGGTCTAGTATACTGATGTCTTACACATTGTTGAGCGGTGTTAAGTGGCTCAGTGGGTACCACTGTAAGAAGGTACCCGGTTTGAGCTCCGGCTGGTTCAGGTTTTTCTGTATTGTGCTTGCATGTTCTCCAGTATCAGCGTGGGTTTGCGCCAGGTACTCCGGTATCCTCCCACAGTCCAAAGACATGCAGGTTAGGTGAACTAGAGATGCCAAATTATCCTCCCCCAATTTGTGTGTGGATCAGCTTGGGTATAGATTAACTGGTTCTCATATAGCCATAGATACAGGAATGCTGTAAATTAATACAAAATATGGTTGAAATAAACTAGAGCATTTGTTGTGAATTTTTCCCTTTAATATTAATATCAGTATCGATCTTACAAGTTGAAACTTTTGTGTCCTTGTCTTCATTTGTTTTGGACACGTCATACTCTGTATTTTTTCGTGTTGCTCTTTTATGTAAATGACATCATGCAGACCTGTCCTCCCATAGACGCACAAACTCATTTAATGCGGCATAAAAAATGTTTTGCTGCCGTCCCCTGCATCACGGCCCCGTTTTTCCACACTGCATGGAGATTTTGTTTCTTCTTCATATAAGTGGTCATTTATTCGGCACGGTAAGCTTGCCGTACTACTACTTTGAGTTTGTACCAGGGTCACATAAAAAGGGAAGGTGATAACAGAGCAGCGGGTGGCCATATATCATCGTAATTAAAGTCTGGCCTAATGATGCAGGCTTCTTCCAGCATGATTCCTGTCTGATCACAGCGCTGCTTCATTAAGAGCACTCAGCCTAACGAAGTGGAGCTGTAATAAAGTAATTCTGCGCCTGCCGCGGTGATAAAGAGCTCCTCTGGCTGAGGGAGGGTTGAAAATATAATTATAATTGGAAATGCTTGACTAAAGTTATTGCAGGGCTGCTGAAGGGTGCAATGTTTTTGTGTTTGGAATCATTCCTCTCTTTCATTCATATACTCTCTCTCTCTCTCTCTCTCTCTCTCTCTCTCTCTCTCTCTCTCTCTCTCTCTCTCTCTCTCTCTCTCTCAACGCATTGCCAAAATGCCTCAAATGAATTTGTCAGGGGAGATGAGAGGGGTGGGGGATAATTAAGTTGATTGTAGGTGAAGTAATGAAACCGAAGACACCCGGCCTACAGGACAGGCTGAATTTTATGAGCCGCTAATCTCATTCCACATGTTAGCGGTTGTGTTTTTAGAGCCTGTTCAAAATAGATTTGATAGTGTGGTGAAATCACAAGACCCCATATTTTATACTTGTTTGGGATATTTTGAGATTAGATATCTTGCTTTAGTTTTCTTTCCTTTTATTGGTGATTTCTAATGCAAGTAATCCTATATCCAAGGACTGAGATATTAGAGATTTAGGGTTGGTCTTCTGACTCTGTCCAATACGTAACCACTTAGCAACATTGTGGGACCCATCCATAACACCCTAACATTGTATTCTTTTTGTTTTGTTTTTAATTGGCTAAATACAGTAGTGGTAGGGGTGTTGTACAGTCGATCGGGATGCTTGACAACCTCTGCTCATGTGCATTAGCTGAAACAACCTCAAAAAGGTGGTTTTAGCATAAATTGAGCTTAAAGCAACACCAAAGAGGGTTTTTTTTACCTTAAAATAACGTTTCCAAAAAAGTTTCAGTCGTTCATCCACTAGAAACAGGGTGAACGGCACTTTCATATTCGCTTTGCAGCCCACTATTGGCCAGAACCGCACTAAAAAAGAAGTTTCCAACCGTCGGGACGTGGTCCTGTAGTTCGAGTCAAAACTACAAAAACTTGCTTTACGGCAGACCTACAATCCAATCCGAGCCAGCTTTGTTGCAGTAGGCTAAATTATTTACGACAGTGGTAATGGACAATTCCGCTTCCAACCTGTAGAGGGGGGGGCAAAGAGCAGAAACTCTTTAGAGTTGCTTTAAGAGTCAAAAGTTATGGTACAGTTGATCAGAAATATGTTTATTTAACGGCATGATTTTAAAGACATTGGCAATGTAGCAGTCAACTAAAACTGTACCCCATGCGAAGTTACTACTGTAAACAAATATTTGCAATGCTTGCCCCACCTGCAGGGTCTTCTGATTGTTCCACTGTTCTCGAACTGACATTGAGCTGTGCTGGATGTAGTTAGGAAGTTAGATGCGTAAATTAGTTAGATGCAGTGTCCTAAAGTGTGACCCTCATGTACAAGATGCTGCAAAAACGTGAGTGCAACAGTTAAACACGTCCGTCTAGCAGCGCGAGTCACATAAAAACAGAGAAACAGAGCGATGATCGACAGGACGATTAAAAAGCACAAGAAAAAGTTTGTTTACAAAACTTTCATAGTGTAATATTGGGAGTCTGCCATCTTACTATTGTATTGTTGTGTGTTCATTAAAAATAATAATGAACCACAAGCTACCCAGCCAACACAACTACCAGTTACTAGGGCTGGGACGATTAATTGTGCGAATATGCTTGCTATGCTTCTCAAGAAATTAAGGTAAAGTGCAGCTACATCCAAAAGCCAGAGGGCGCTCTCATGCAGAAACTCAATACGCGCCACAGAAGAAGTAGGGGAGATAGGGGTAAGTTGTTACACATCGTGTGACGATGACTTCTACTGTATGGTCAACTTTGTGTTCACATGTGGTGAAGATCGCTCTAATCTGACGTTAGTACAATATTCGTATTTTTTGGTTTAAAAAGTAAAAAAAAATTGCACTTTACATTTTATGCAATACAACTTTGTTAGGTATGAATGTTAAAAATGATTATTTTACACAAAATAGAAGAGACAGTAACGTGTCTTTTGATACTTTATCTGACTTGCTATATTGAGCTAACTCTAAGATTAACCAACAATAGCACATGTCAGTTTGGGGCAAGTCGTCATATGCCTTTCACACTGGAAATAGTTAACCCTGGGTTATTCTAAACCCCGGGTTAACGGAATCCTGAGTTATCTGTTTCATGTTTCACACTGTTTATACTTAACCAGGGGTTAAGAGATAACCCTGGGTATTCATAATCTGACATTTCACACTATGCATTATACAACATATTTGCCCAAGACTTCCTTCTTTCATTTGGTATGAGACTTATACCATTGTGATGTATGGTGCTCAGTAAATGTCAGACAGTGTGAAACGTGTGACAACTTACCCTGCTCTCTCCTAACAATTACACACTATAAGCATATGTGACCCATCACGGAAACCAGTGACACAAGTCGGAAGCACAAGTTTCGAGAAAATGAGAAACAAAGTTTTTTTTTTCAAAATTTTTGATTTATGTTTTATTGCTGAATCTGTTAGTTGAGATCACGAAGAAGCCTCTCCATGTTTGAGATAGCAGTTTATGTATATTTAAAAGCGTACATTTTGCGGTTAAAATTGGCTTGTTTTTCCGGAGATTCTAGCGTGCAGCGGGGGGGCGTCATTGTCTGTGTGTATATTTACATACTGTATAAGCTTGTGTTTTCGCCTCCGCCCCCAAAGGGAACAGCGTGACTACTAAATAAGGATAGTTCGCCCAAAAATGAAAATAATGTAATTAATGACTTACCCTTATGTCGTTCTAAACTCGGAACACCTCTGTTCATCTTCGGAACACAGTTTAAGATGTTTTAACGTTAGATTTAGTCCGAGAGCTTCAAGTCCCCTTCATTGGAAATCTATGTACAGTTTCCATGTCCAGAAAGGTAATAAAAACATCATCAAAGTAGTCCATTTGACATCAGTGGGTCAGTAAGAATGTGTTGAAGCATCAAAAAAACAGTTTGGTCCAAAAATAGCAAGAATTATGACTTTATTCAGCATTGTCTTCTCTTCCGGCTTGAGCGTGAAGTCACGTGACTGTAGTGATGCGGCTGCCCTGTTCCTCAGACATGTTTGCTAAGTTTTTTTTTCAAACTTATAGCGTGCGTCTCCCTAGACTGTAAAGCTCGGGCGCACAAAACAAAAACAAAAGAAGCTGGGGTGCAACAAATAACAGTCAGCCTCATCGTACGTCAGCCGCGTCACTGACTTTATGCGGCACCGCAGTCGGATGACGTCAAAGTACCGCGAGAGCTCTTCAAGAAATATTACGGAGTAGTTTAATTTGACTCGCTCTCGTGGTACTTTGACGTCATCTCTATGTCAGTTCTTGCAGCGCAGCATGAAGTCAAACACATATATGTTACACAGAGATCGTTGTCTATCAATATTTTCCATGAAGTCATTGGCTGATGGAGGGACGAGTGAGCGATTGGTAATATCTCTAAAGGACATCACGTTTTCGACGGCGCTGTTTGGATTATCTATTATACTATCTCCCTATTTTAAATACAAACTTTGAAGGCGGGTACATGTGTTTAACGGAACCTAAATGACCGGAGTGTAATCTCATATACCTGTTAGATCTGGTCTCCACACCACAGACAAAATAAAAAATGATCCAGCCCCGGATGCCAGATCACGTCAGAAAATATAAGTTTACTTGTTTAACAGGCATCTGTCAGTTAAAAGGTAGATCAATCGTTGCTAAAGGAGAGCATAAACAGAGGCGTGAGACGAAGTTTTAGATGTTAAAAATAGAACAGAGTTTTATTGATGGACAGTAGTTTCAGTTGCATATGCCTCAATGTTCAAACCTCGTCTACCAGGAAATACAGCATGCACTGTTATATTACAATTGCTCAGCTGAAACATCCCTTAGACCTAGGGCTTCCATAAACATTCTCTTTATCTATCTTTGTTTACACACAGACAGAACAGCTCTATGAAACTTCCCAAATGTGAAACTGAACCACCAAGAGACATATAAAATATAGAAATACAATGAATTAATGAATGATATAATAAAATATAGAAATATAATAATGAATAAATGAATAAAAACAATAATGTAATAACAAAAATGATAATAATAAAATTGATAATGATAAAATAATATTAAATAATCAAATAAACAATTATATGAATAACTAATGATTATAAAATGATTATGTAAATAAATGATTAGGAATAAACAAAAAAAAAACACAATAATAAAAACATTCTGCACGTGAGGATCTAAGGTAGGATCCTTCATACCCTTACATGTTACGATGTAAATAGTCCTCAGATTGTATATTATATTGTATTACCAGACGTTCATGCGAAATCTGATGTAAACAATAGACTATACATCTATATTTCAGGGGTTATACGAATTTGTGGACAAAAATGGTCATTGGATAATCTGAAACAGACTGGATTCGACTTGTGATCCCCACAAAGGTAAAAGTCCTGTTTATTTTTGCATGTTGTCATTTGGACTTCTGTCATAAAATACTACATATGATGCTAGAACATCTGTATCTCAAAACAGCTTTACAGGGGGTATGGCTTAACTAAATGAGATGTAAATGAGCCCTATTGTCTCCCCCAGCTGGAAAGAAGAGTCCCTTTCCTCTTGATTTTCTCGGTTTGAGTATTTCTGAGTTCCTATATTCAAATGGCCACAACTTCTCCAAATCTTATCAGATTTCCATGTGTTACACATCGCTGGAAAGCTTAGAAACGGCACTTCCAGAATCTGCGAATCACTCAAAATGGCCCAGATCCGACTTGTGTCACTACTTTCCGTGACTGGTCACATATTTATATCGCTGTTGTATCGTCAAATCTTTTCAGGTATTTTCTTGATAATAAAGAATATTAACAATGATTAGGTTTGATGCATATTGCTTTTTAAATGCATATTATAAACGACTCAACGCCAGTGATTTTAGATTGACAAGGACTTACTACTGATCAAAGAGTAATAATACATGAAAATCACCTTTGCGATTCAGAATCGATTCAGACATGTAGTATTAGTATGAATCACCATCATTAATCATCTCAACCCTACCAGTTACATAATTTAATTGTGATGATTGGTCTTTTCATGACTCACTAACTAACAAAGTACAGAACTGCAACATCCCAGGCACATAGTTTCATTACCATTACAGTACCAATTCACCAAAGTAAAAATGACCAAGTGACTATAACATGACATTGTCACAACATTGCTGTTACTAACTGGCAACGTCCGAAATTTCACTTTGCCGGTTGCCACAACGTAACTAGTTACCTTGACATGCCAAAAAAATGGTCATCAGATTACGTTGCATTTACATAACAGTCACGTATTTTGGTTAGCTGGTTAAACATTAAATTTAATATAAGGGGAAATGCAGAAGTCTTTTGCGGGAGAAGCTGGTAAAAAAAACTCAAACCCTCAGAATAAAAAAACTTGATTTTTCGGATAGCACTTACATTCAGTATATGTGTGAATGGACATTGGATGGTCTTCAGAAAGGCCAGCCAGCAAATTAACACTTTCGTTAATTAGAACATACACTTCTGTAGTGTTAGCTAGTAAAAATTGCCGCATTTTTTCTCACTGGTTCACTGAAAATGTTAGCTGTGATTAGTTACACAATTCAGCATTAACCTGTAAATTAAAATTCTTTGGTGCAATTTGATGGGTGATTTAATTTGGTCTCTCTCTCTCTCTTGCTCGCTCGCTCGCTCTACCTCTTTCTCGCACTCCACTCGCCGCAGGCTAATCCCATTATGAATTCTTTATATAGCTTTTTCCCTTAATGATCAGCGGCCTGTGCTCCACTACTGATTACTATTGTACACTTAGCACTACATAAAGCAGGGGATTAATATGCCCCAGAAGGATTGTTGCTATGGATCCCCCAGTTGCCTTCCAAGAGATGTTTCTGCAGCTTCAATTGTCCATAAATTACGATCCCTAGTGAATTAGCCTCCAGACTGTGTGGAGAGGTACGAGCCAAGGCGAACACGCTCGCTCCAGTCTCAGACCAAAACGATCTTCTCAATTATTCATGACCTGGCTCTTTTTATTTGATAATGTAAGATGCTGTATTATATTTTCCCTCCTCTCTCCATCTCGGCCTGACGGGAGGTAAGGATGACCAGCAAAGGTGTTAGAGAGAGAGAGAGAGGTTCCAATAAGTGCGTCATTTTGGTCCTGTGAATGGGACGGTCAGGCTGCAAATGTCTTTCTTCTGTTTAATGGATTAATTTTTGACATCATTTGGCAGAAATGCATTGCTATGACAACAGCAATTAAATGCATTAATTGTATTACTCTAATAATACTTCAGCATGATCTGTTCTTATTCAGCAGTGCAGTAGTATAACTGTTAATATGTGGGAGGAGCTATGTGTTGTGAGGTACTTGGCAACCCACAGTAGCTGGAGCGACCTGGAAAACATTTATAACGTTTTTTAGTTTGTTGCTTGTTAAGTTTGTGCATAAACATTATGATTTCTTGAAACATTAGGATCATTATTATGTGATCTTAAATGTTTTTGTGGTAACCCTCCTTTATTATGTTTAAATTGTATAAATTCAACAGCACAGAAAAATGATCACAAAAGGGTCCCAAGCTGTCACTGGGGCAGTAACTTTGAAAAAGGATTGAATATGTACCATTTAGGTACAGATATGTATACATTTGGTTCCAGTACTGTATGTACAGTACTTTGAGGAACTAATAGGCACTCAGTTTCCCTCTAAACTGACTTTGTTTTTACCAAATGTGACCCTGTCTAAAATCCAGGCTTAAGTCTAGTGCTGGGCGTTTTATCAGTTAATACCGAATACCGTTTTTTATTTTTGGTTTGATATGGATTTTTTACATACCCCCATACCGGTGTATGCCGCTTAAACAATGTGCAGAAAGCAGTGCTACACTTTTTAGGGGGTGTCCCTTTTCACTGTTGCACTGGGGTGAGTGTATGTGCTAGCTACTTAGGGCTCCAGACTGCCACCATTTTTCAGACACCGCAAGCATTTTTTGACAAGTACTCGCGCATGTGTGACCTGAAAATGTGGAATGTCGTCTTTTATGTTATTTCACATTGAAAGACCTGTGCAGTTGCGGATTTACGCATGTGCAAACCGAGTTATTACGAACACAGAGATGAGAAATCAAGAGAGCGGGAGAACTTATACATGAACACAAAAAACATTACAGATGAAAAAAGGTATAAGATATCAGGTGCCCAAAAATAGAAATATAGCCATAACACTCATCTCATTACAATATGCTAACTGGATAACACTGGATATAACTTATTGTCTATGTAGTTTAATAAAACAGTGTATGTTACCTGCAACAAATCAATTGCATCCTAACTAGTAATTGTGTTTGCTAGCTGCTGAGCAGTGGCGGCCGGTGACTTCTTTTTTTGTGAGGGTGCTCGATGCGAAGCTCGTCACAACATGTATGTAGCTCGTCGTGTGTGGTTCGTAATTTCAAAATATGTGTTCGGTGCGTCAAGTGATCGTATGTGCATCACGTGTCTTGTCAAAATAAGGGCCTGCCTCGAATGCATCTAAAGAATTTATAATAAAAGAGACGCTCGCGTTTGCCAGTACTCGCATAATCTCATGTGTAATCACAGTGTTTAATGTTAAGGGAGTGTCTTGCGTGTATTTTGTGAACGTGTGCGTCTCTTTTATCATAAACGGTTTTGACGCATGTGCAGCAGGCACTTCTTTTGACAAAACACGTGATGCACATGGTTTACATGATGCAACAAACACATATTTTGAAAACACAAGCAACACACATGACACTTCGAACACATATTTTGAATTTGCGCCCCTCGGATGAGCAGTCACGAAGCCGACACTTCTGCTGATTTAAGATCTCTATAGGTAATTTTAAAAATGTCTATATTTTGCTAATTTGTTGTACTGTGTAGTTTATCTGCGCTTAAAATTGAAGGATTAGTATTAAATAATGCAAGTTGCACACATTTTCTATTTATTTCTGTAAATGTTATGTATGCAAGTTATCAAGGTTTAATATTAATTTTCACACAATGTTCTTAACATTACTTGGGATGATTTTATGCAGAAAACAGTAAATCACTCAAATTAGCTGGATTTTTAGAGGCAAGATCACAATCTTACAGGAATAATCAAATAAGTAAATCTTATTAATCAATTAAACTTACAATATATCACTGTGTTAGATACACTTTTAAAATAGTTTTCACCGCTTTTATGCACAGGACAAACATCTTGAAACTAGTGCAATAAAAGCATTTTTTTTTGTTAGTATTTTCTTCTTGTACTTCTGTATAATTGTAACCATCCATCTCAAGTAAACAGAAGGGTTGATTTACTACTCCACTCAGTTTGGGCTGGAGTATTATAGTCAGTGTATCAGAAAGACAACATGACTACAATACCTCCAGGTTTTCAAACTTTCACCAACAAAGAAGTCAGTGTCTGAGATGAATGCATATATTATGTCTCTGAACTGTGTGGTGCACTATACACTGTATTATTCTCATTCTTTTCCATCCTTCTTTTTGCTACGGCTGTTTCTTTCCAAGTGGAAGAATCAGGCAAGCTACATTAAGTCTTGAGTCCAGGCCAAAGGAACAGCTGTGGGCTCACCGTCTGACTGCTCCTTCTGCCACAGATCCATCCTACACGTCACATGACCAAAACAAGACCGAGTATAGACTCGTCATTCACCCTCAGGGATCTCGCTATACAATCACTTATTTATTTCACCCTGCACTTCATTCATATTGAGTGCATCATGTGTGTCCTGTTGTATGAACTTGGATTGCCTGATCTGATTTCCAGAAACAAACATAAGATGTGATCTTTTAGGTATTTTAGTAACCCTGTAGTTGCATCAGGGAATGTCATCCCAAAATCAAAATTAAGTTCAATTTCAATGTGATTAAGATTTATTGCATAGGGACACTATTTTGACAACAATTAAACAATTGTGCTACCTATAATTCATGAGCAGTTGGCATATTAAGTGTTCATAAACTTTGATAAACAGCAAAGATTTTGACTGACAGTACAAGAGCAAGTATATAAGTCAGGGGTGTGATTCTTCCGGATAAATCCGGAATTCCGGCTTTTCCGACCTGAAAATGAGGCTTTCGTGAATCATGCAAATCCAATTTTTTTTGTGTGTGTGGGGGGTGCAAGGCATCGTTATAAATGACCGCATATCACTCCGCAAATAGTCTATTTATTTGTCACGATGGAACTTCATTCAAAGCAGAGCTCACTAAAGAGCTTGCAGTCGGATCTCCGGCGTGTGGTGTTCGCTGCGAATAAAAAAAATAATGCGTTCGCCTACAAATAATATGAGACACATCTTTCACTCTCAACCAAACTAACAAACTAGCCAATAAGAAGTAGAATAGGGAGGGGTATTTGAGGTGTGGCTGAGATCCAGCTGCAGATGCCGCGCGGTCGCGGCGCGGAGAAGTCATAACAAGTTAACTTTATCAGCAGGATGAAAAGTGAAGCCTAGGTAAGACGACCTAATTGATAAAGGACTTAAATCAGTGGCGCTGGGCATGGGAAGGAATAGGCAGAGACAAACAGCATTTTAGTGGTAAGAAATTAAGAGAGCCAGCCAGGTGTTTGCTGCTTTGACAAAACTGTCCGTTTCAAATCAGACCGCTATATGCCAGTAATGTAAATATCAGATTTCTCATCGAGGTGAAATGCGGTCTCGCGATATCAATATAAAGTTGCGTTTGTGTCAAAAAGTTTGCTTGCATTATATTATACTGTAATCACATACGTTAACGCACACATCCACGCAAATCAGATCCAACGTCATCCTGACGAACACACGCATACATTTGCTTCTCTTAATGGTTTGTGAATCGGGCAGTAATGCTTGGGATTACAGAATAATATAATGATAAACACACACATTCATGGATCTGGTTTGTGAAACGCTTAGCTCTTGACTGTTAGATGCTTTACCAAAAGAACTATGCAAAATAAGACAAATGCACTTGACTGTCTTTCCAGAAAGTCACAGCATCATTTGAATTAAGTAACTTTAATGTAACAGTATCCACTTTAAATTCAGCGATCAAATGTTGTAATCAATAATTAATCTGTATTAAATTCCCCCACTAATTATTCTATAAACATTAAACATGTTTTGACCAATGGCGAATCTCATTTATCAAGTTGTGTATGTGGTTTGTGTGCCTTATTATTATTATTATTATTACAATATGTAACCAAAGATTTTACTAAAAGGGCACAAATTTGTTTACAAGAACAAAAAAATCCTCATAGATTTAAGCACTATTCGGACGGGATTAGTTTTCCAAACGACGTTTGAGTTTCAGCGTGTCCCCCAGGACGTCTGTGATTTTATGTACCGATTCGGACGGGATTAAAATGATGCAGGCTATTCCAGAGATGGAAGTGTCTGTTTCATGCATTTGGGCGTTGCAGTAGCACGTGCTCTGGATACGCGTGTTTGTAATGTTTAATATTTTGCTTTAAATGTAAAATCATGACAGAACATGTAATTTATTAATTTAATTTTAACAAATCAAAATAAAATATACAAATCCTACTAAAGTAACATTAGCCTACGTGTTTTATATAACTGTCTGCTTATAACAAACACAAAATAATGAAGAAATAATGATTAATACAATTTAATATCTTTATTAATTAACATTACCATTCCGGAGTTGAAGAACTTTGAACGGAGTTTCTTATAATGTTAATGATATATCAGTGTTTAGTCTTAACAGTGTATGATATTCAGCTCGTCTTGATTTAATTACTTTATTTTGCCGAATGCGAAAAAACATTCATATCTGAATGAATGGGACTCAGGAAATACAATATACGCGCATTAGTAAGACCTTACGGCAGATCAAGTTGGCCAAAACACGAAATGAACCGCGTTTTCAAAAGATATTGCGGGCAAACACAGACATTTGCATCCGGACGGGATTAAATTTCTCAGAGGACCTCTGAGTTCGGCGAAAAACAGTAGGTAAATTGCTCTGGAATTTTTACGGAGGTCGTCAGAGAAAAACACAGACATGGCCGATTCGGACGGGATTAAAAACACAGAGGACCTCTGAGAAGCACGATTTTCTCAGAGGTCCCCCTGTAAAACTAATCCCGTCCGAATAGGGCTTTAGTCACTTATTTTTACTCTCAAAATGCACCACATTGATGTATTTACCTTTAAATGCACAAGATGATTTTGTTCAGTCTGATGCAGTGGCAAGACTACATAATGGTCAGGGTGGCACTTGCCCAAGCATATTGATGATTGGCCACTCAGATCGATAAATTTTGAGCCCAAATTATATTTCAACTGTATTTCATTTTATGCGTGCATGCGTGCGTATGTATGTCGCCACGTCATGGTAGGTGTGTCGTATATTTTCCTGCTTTTTTGTCCTTTGCCAATCACACCTATGATAAGTGTTTACCATCCAGCAAGCAATAGCCATCATTTCACCGTCTATGTTAACTACAGCCTAGATTTAATACGGCTATGACTAACCCACTTACCAAAATAAACTTGAATTTGGTTACATGTCATAGCTTGCGAGATGTCTGATATTCCATAATGTAATCAAAGTCAACGGTGATTACAAAGTTAGGGTTAGGTTTGGTTTCATTTGTTTATTTACTTTATTTGTGGGCGCTGGTTAGAAAATGTTCACTGATGGCCCAAATTTTGCCTTGTTTTAAGATAGACATCTGGGCTGTGTTTGGACTGCTATCAGACGTCTTTTAAACGCGAAATTGCTTGCTTTTCTTTTACCTTTTAAATTTTTGAATACAGTTTTGCATTTATAATATGATGATTATATAAAGATGCAATTAGTAAATGCTTTTTATGTAATTTTCATAGGCAAAGTCTGATCATTCTTTTGATCTTGGAATGAAGTGTGACCTGCACAAGTTCTTGAGAGTTTTCGTTAGAGTCACCCGCTTGATCTAAAGTTGATCCGGTCCCAGCATTAGCCCTGCGACCCTCCTGCACATGTGGTGGAGGGTTCTGTGCCTCATTGCCTCCCCAGCATGGGTGACACAGTCTGCTGGCTTCAACCGACACCCTGATGTGCGGCTTCTGCCGCCTGAGTCAAGCTATGGCTGCCAGGCCTGGAAGAAGACCAGCGCCAACCAACAGCTGGAGCTGAGCTGCAGGCCTGTCCAAGCTTCAGGCGATGAATCCCTCGCAATTAATATTTAACTCCTGCCTGCTCCACCAGAGGGCCCGCAGGTAAGGCATCTCCGTCCACTTCTGTAAATATATGATGGGCTGCTTTAAAAGGATTCCGACCGCACTGCGGGTAGGTAGTTGGGTAATATGAGAGCGCTCTCCCGAGCTTTTCTTTTTTTTGGATCTGCAGAATCTGGAAGTCAGCCGGACTCCTGTTTCTTCTCTCATTTCAGAGATTTCCATGGTGCACCTGCAGGCATGTGCTTAGATCTCAGACTAGCTGCGGATCAAAGCCGTAATGCTGGACTTTTGAAATGGATGCTTGGATCACAGAAGCGTTTTTGAGCCACCCAACTCTACATTTATATTCAAAGCTAAAACAACATCTACTCCCTACAGGCTTGTCGTGGAGCAGCGAGCCAGCTGGGTAATGGAGTTTTCAGATGGGTCGCTCATGACGACTCTCAGGCCGTTAACTATCAGCGTTCCAGTGATTAGTTCTCCAGCTTCTGTCTCTTCTACAACACACACACACGCAAGCGGTGGTTGTGATCCACCACCATTCCCTGCTGGTTCTCACTCATTTGCATGCTTGTACAGTGATCTCGAGCTGTTGGAAAGTACATTAAATCATACTTTATGGCCGGTTGGAAAAGTATGGAAAAAGCGCACTGGGTTTTACAGTTTTTTAAAAGTGAAGTGTATAATTATTTTAATTTTTTTGACAAACTTAATCCAATCCCAGCATTGTATCAAAACACAGCTACAAATGTAGTCTTTATAATAGTAAGAAATAGCACACACAAATTGGGTTTCAGATGTTGAATGCACATATGTCAAGGCGCATTTGATAACTTAATGCAAAAGCATTCATATATTTGTGTATAGTTTATTTCTGCCCTGTGACATTGTCACATCGGTATGTTGACTTTCCTAAATCTTTAGAAAAATTGGGCCAGATTTACTAAACAGGGAAAATTAGCACAAGGGCCCAATTCCAAAAAACACAGATGGGAGTGGTAATATCTATGTGATGTTTACTAAAAAGGCACAAAACAAATATCACAGGCTGATTTCCATAATGACCAATGCTATAAACTAAGAGCGGCACAAATTAGTTCAGGCAAATAAGCATAGCTGATGCTCCTGATGCGCTTGAGTTCAGCACCACGGACATCTCAGCTGAAAATTGGAGAAATGTACACAGTAAAAAAACAAAGGACAAAAACACCTGTTTTGAGAACATGTTATTTTGTGACTTCTCCTAGTGACCCGTCTTTTAATTCCTCCAGCAAATAAAAAATAACATGGCCTGGCAAACAATATTTTTAAAGAATAAGTTCATCTGGCATTCCAAAAACACTGTTATGGCCGTTTCACACGGTACGCGGTAAGCGGCAAAATCGCCGCACGGCTTCGGCTTTTCTCTTGTATTGGAAGCGTTTTGTGCAGCATTTAGTGCAAATATGTTTATCTTCAACGGCGCCTGTCATGAAGTACCATGTCCGGAGAAGGAATAGGATTTTGGGTGCACAAGCAAGGCGTGTGGACCAACTCCGCTTCACCTCTGTAACCGCCCCCGTTTTGCCACTTTCCGCACGTCTCCTATTGAAAAAGAACTAAACACTCGCGGTTGCCGCGTACCGTGTGAAACGGCCCTTACATGTAAAAAAATCCTTGCCTTGTACCATGCGCTCTCTGATCTCTATGAGGCCTCTTCTATAAGCAACAATTGCAGCCATTTCAAGCACAAAATGATTTAAGAAATGCTTATTTCTGTGTTAAAAAATGGCGCAAATACCAGTGATGACATGCACAAACCTTAGTAAATCACGTTGTGTGAATCATTTAAATATTCTATTTCTATTAATTTTGCATTTGAAAGGGAAACTCCTAGAAATGCATATGCAATTAGGTCAATCCCAAAAATAACTAGACCACACCTTTTTAGTGCGGTATATCCAATGCGCGTCCTTAGTAAATCCTGACAATTGTTATCTAAGGACAAAATAATGGCTTGCGCTGGCGCAAGCTGTTAGTAAATCTGACCCATAAATTTTTTTGCTCTATTCTGGACTTTTCAGGGTTTGACCTTTTATTCGCCACCCCGGTGTCAACAAGGTTATGTAAGGCACAGTGTGATTATTATGTGAAATGCTGGTTCCCCCCTTTTCTCTTCACTGGGTGTATTTTGGACTGATGTGGTTGACTGGGGCTGAATATGTAACTGGCCAGTGGTCTTCAAGCTTTATGGGAATCGCCATAGGGACATGCTTTTTGGGACGATTTCCCATCTGAAAGATTGAGGGGCGCCTCGGGGAACTTCCCCTGAGCCCCTCTTTCCCCACAAAAGGAGGAGCGCGACGTGACCGCCTTTGTCCTTCACACAAACCACGGGTGACCACGGAGGCCAGATTTCCCCTTTGAGCATTCAGAATACTCATTGTTTTACAAACAAGTCATGGCGATTATTAATATTCATATTTTTATAGGCCAAAAGAAGTCTCTTTGAATCTATTATGCAAGAGGCGCTTTTCTTTCCCATGCATAAGATGTGAAAGCGAGCGACATTCTCCTTATGAAAGGTTGCTGTGTCACACCCCTGTAGAATCTGCAGATGTAGAAAACGATAATTACATCTTGCTCTCGTGTAATTTTGTGATTACGTGGCCCCTATTATCCAGATGTACAGTAGAGTTGTGTGGGGTGAATCTCTGAGGATTCTGGAAGAAAAGTGCTTTTCGTCGGGTCAATATTATACATTTTAGATGAACCGTATTCTGTATTTAAACCACCCCGTCGTAGAAGTGCCTGATGAAAAAATCTCTGTTTCTCCGCTGCTGGAGTAGCTGTTAATGGCCTAATAAAACCCAAGCATCTTTCCTTGCATATGTAATGTATGAGGCTTTAAAAAGCGTTATTGCTCCTGCAAATCTGAGTTGCTTCCTTGAATGTGATGGACTGTGGGAGCGCTGAATGCCTCTCTTTCTAACAAGAGTTAGCTTTCTTCACCACGTGCTGAAAAGCACAGTTTGCTTAAACGGCAAGAAGAGCGGATGGGTTACACGTGAAGACAGCCCACGTCCTCCTCACTATATCCAAAACAACCATGGCAGCAAGTTTTCATTTCATTATACGGTAAAATAACAGTATATTGAGGGTCAGGAACATTTTAATGGAAACCTTGGATCCGATCACCACTAAGCCCATCAAGCTACATTTATTCTTTTTAGACTCACGTTTTTGGGAAACAACCAACATTTTATTTTCTTGTGATGGGTTTATGCATCCCTACTTTGCGGTTCTTAGCTTGGTCCAAAATAAACACTCGCCAGGCATCAAAACTGGTTTCGGTGTGCAAATAAAATATACCAATTATTTGCCAGTTGGCTGGTAAGTTTTTGAAAATTAGGCATTTTATACTGTACAACAGCTGTTGAGATACAAAATATTAAACCAGAGGCAACCTTCATACACAAATGGACACCCACCATTGTTTCAGAAGCACAGCATCTCTCTATCATTCAGAGTCACACAGTGCTATTACCACGGACAAGTCAAGGCCATTAACGTGGCGCTGAAATGAATTATGGGTCATCTGTCATGGGGCCTTGTGCTAAGGTCCTGTGATAGTGAGGGATGAAGGTCCTTGCTCTGTCCAATGAGGCGTCCAGAGAGATGCCCGAGACAAACGAGCCATCTGCGGAGACACACCTTTCATGTTTGGCAGCTGGGTCTGACCCCGGGGATGGCTGGCTCTCTTCTTTGTCCAGCTCAATCTATATCTGTCCCTGAGAAAAGAAACTGGCCATAGGGGTTCGGTTCACCAAGGACACCCCTCCATGTCACATCTTAATGAACCTAACCTGACATCTCTGAATGATGTCAGTGGACCATCCCCATGATTCACTCTCGCATCATTCTTATTACAGTGTGAGAGAGGTTGGCAGGACTATTATTAAACCTATTATGAATCACGAAGGCTTTTTGTCATGTCCGGTCAACTTCCAAATAAATAAATAAATAAATAAAATACAAGTCTGTGACATTCCAGACAATCAAAACTGTAGTCTTGTCTCTTTATGTCTGTTAGCTTCAAGGTCGCTTCTACTGTAAATGCTGTTAAGTTGACTAATCAAACTTCCAGCAGATGCACTCATTTAATATTTACAGTAAAATGCTAATCCAATAAAATGCTCTCATGAATGAGAATGCTCCATCTGTCACTGACTAGCAATAGCAAGAAACAGATTTATGATTCAATGCTGTCAGAAGCTTAATACACGAGCCATTTGCTAGCTCAGATTTTTGTGGCAAAAATGATTTGATAATACTAATTTATATGAGGACTACATGATAATCAAGTTGAAAGGTTATCGTAGGTAAAAAATGTCTGTTTGAACAGTGTGCCAGAAATATATAGTACTATGCAAAAGTCTTAGGCTACCACCATCAGCTTTGTTGTTTTAGTTTTAATGTCCATCCATATGTATTGTCACTCTTTTTATTAAGATACAAACAGAAAATATGTACCAAAAATGTAAAACAAAACCAAACTAAATGTGTCTTCACACTGTCAATAATAAAGGTACAAAAGCTGTCACTAGAGCAGTACCCTTTATAAATGTCCCAATATGTACCATTTAGGTACAAATATGTATCTTTGAACTACCAATATGTACCTTTGAAGTACTAATATGCACTCTTTGGGTACAAGGGTGTACTTTTTTGAAAGGGCACTGTCCCAGTGACAACTTTTGTAGCTTTATTTCTAAGAGTGCAGCCATCAGTCAGTATTTAGTGTGACACCTCTTGGCACGAAACTCATCTTGAGCTTTTTTGAGAAGACTGAAGTCATTCGATTAGAAATTAGGATTTAATTTGATTTAGGTTTAAGAGATTCTGCAGATGTTATAAGTGCACAATGTAATAAAATATTTAGCGAGTATGCTAGTATGTACTGTTTATAAAATATTTCGCTAAAATTACAACTACGAACATACATTTACAAAACTACCACTATCTTTCTTCAAAAAGGAACTCATTTTTGGTTTCATGTATGCTTTTGTAACCATAGACTGTAAAAAAGATGGACGTAGTGTCCATGAAGTCACCCATAGGTTTCTGAAGATCGTTTGTAAAGCTTAAAGTAGACGCTGCCTGCCGTCGCATCTTCTTCTTGTACACTTCTTCTTTGCTTTGGTCTATTTGCGGTTTTTGGGTGCAGAGGCGTCATGCCCATTCAAACTGAGGGGGCACCTGCCCCCTTGGTTTTTTTGAGCCAATGGATTTTGCATCCAACCTCAAAATCAAATAAGCGTCCATTAATCTGTTATTTGACTTTTAATCTGTTTAATATGCACAATATTATACATTCTGTGCTGCATCCTTGTCACTTTTCGGAGATTTTCGCCGTTTTGATAGTGTTCTGATCATGTTACATTACTTTTATTCTGGCGGCAGCTGGCGCTGCAGTCAGAGCGCAGTCGCAGACGTCATCATGATTAGCGTCTGGCCGCGCTCACGAGCTCTCTGCTGTTGCTGGCTTGCTGCTGCATTTGGCTATCTGAGGAATTAAAACGTGTTAGAAACGCTCACAACATTTCCAAACCCCAGTACGGTAATGTGCAGTTAACCTTCTCTGTGTAGAACATGTCTGGTTTTAAATGTGACCGTCTCAACGTTATATTAGTAGAGATTCATCTTCTTGGCACAACGCCAAAGTTCACCAGAGTTCACGCGGGCGCGGAATCTCACATGCTTACATGAGGTAAAATTTAATGCAAAAATTTAATCCGTTCCTCTAATAATTTTATCTAAACATATTTTTTAAAATAATTATTGAACATTAAACTCAATCACGTGGCTATAGCTTATGTCATTTTCGTTGTTTATATACTTTATGGATTTAAAATTACATTAATTTTATATGATAATGTAGTTGTTGTGCAAAATGCATTAATGACACAATTAAACAAGCCATTAAGACTTAAATAAATAAAACATGCCGTTTCAGATGTAAATATGATGCAAATGTGTCATTATTCCGATTGAATATTTGATATTAAAGTTAGTCATCACTTTTATTTTGGAGGTTTTTGCATGAAAGCAGGGGTTTTCAGATTGTTAGAAATGTAAGTGCCATGGAAAAGACTGAAAGCTCTATAATATTTCGTTTGATGTCTGTGTATGCACAAATTTCTGTGAGCTGTTGACACTGTGCCCCCTTAAAAAAAATTGGTGCATGACGCCCCTGTTTGGGTGCTTCGGCACCCATTTTATAGCTGCTTTATTTCTGAACGCTCGCGAAAATCCGAAAATGGGTAAAGAGGCAGGACGTGGGTGAAGCTGAGGCCCGCCTAGCTCGACTTTATATAACTCAAGTGGCCACGCCCTTAATTATGCAGGACTTTAATATAATTTAATTGGATGACAAAAGAATTCACCCCCCTCACAGTTGTCATGAAGGGCAAAATTAGCTATACAGACCAAAAACACTTTTTTGTACCAGGCTGTTAAACATATTATTTTCTACTGTAAAGTTGGCAATTTTAACAGGGAGGTCTATAGGAATCGACTCCCTTTTGGAGCCAGCCTCTAGTGGCCAGTCGATGAATTGCTGTTTAAATCACTTCCGTATTGGCTCCATCAGAGAGATCGGAAGGTTGCCCCTATTTGTAACCCACAATGCTTGTGTGTAAGAGGGCGTGCACACCAAAGCGTTTATGGCGCGTCCAGAATATGTTTTCAATTGTTTTGAATGGAAGCACCTTAGCTTTGAGTGAAACACTCAGCTTGTCAATGTCACTTTTCACTCCGCTGTCCAATCACAGTCGAGGAGGGACGGGACAAATATCACCACAAACCAACTGACGCATCGTTTATAGACTGATAAACAAAGCAAAAGTATCATCGCAACCAAAGCGCTCAGCTGAAAAAGCTGGCAACACCTACAGTCAGCATCTGCATGGCATTTTCAGCCACACTTAAACGCTTTGCTGTACACGCCCCATTAAGCTAGCAGTGTAGTCCCATTTTTATGCATATCTACAGTACGCGTGGCGCGTACATACATTGCCATTAGAACAGCACACGTGCAATGTACACACACCACCGGATTTTTTTAACCACTGGTACATTTGCATGCATAAGTCGTGTATGCGTGTTCTGGAGAAATGTAGTATTTAGCCCAAATGCATTGCAATTTGTCTTAATGGGCATGCATTGAACGTCTGTGAACACGTACAAGTCAAATACACTATACTTTGCAAGGCTGTGCGTTCAACCGTGCGCACACTTTCGCATATGTAAACGAACAGACTACACTTCTTCTTTGCTTTGGTCTATTTGCGGTTTTTGGGTGCTTCGGCACCCATTTTATAGCTGCTTTATTTCTGAACGCTGCTATCACCTCCATGTGGTTATTGGCTGGGGACTACACAACCACTAACCAAAGAACCCTAAAACAATATGTAAAACAGGCAGAGGACAGTGTTTCTGTAGAGACAATCAACACACTATTAGTGGATTATAAGAAATGATTGAGAGGGATTATTTTTGTATGATACCATACTTCATGTTTTTGGAAAATCCTGCATAGTGCAACTTTAATCTACTGTAAAACTTTTGCCGTCTACCAACCCTTATGTTGCTCATATTACTTTCTTTTTTTAAGCACACAAGAGAAGTTGTAATCAAAATACCCAAGCTGCTCTTTAGCATACAAAAGCAATTCAAGGTAATCCTTGGCTGTCCATTTCTTACATGCCTGGATTGAACTGCTCTAAATTTGGTCTTGTCTTATAGAACCCCAAACGAGCCAGGACTGCCATTAGTGCAAAGCTCAAAGATGCATGATGCCCCCAGTCGCTTTATGAAAACAGGAATCAGTCAATTTCCTGTTGCAATATTATAGAAAGGTTCTCATTCACTTTGATTTTTATGGAAATGAGTGGCCAGGATATTCTCCAAAGCATTTTCCTGTTGTGTTCGACAGTAGAAAAGAAGTTATAGTGGTTGATCCGAGTGAACAAGTTATTCATGACAGATTTTTTGTGTTTAGTTGAAGTACTCATTTAATTTTTCTTCAGTCCTATTTCGAACCGAACAGATGAAAGGACTCATTTGGACTATAAGAGCTCATAGAACATTGAGGAAATGGGAAAAATCTCCTTAACTGTTAACATATATGATCTGAGAATTTATTGACATAGTCCAGATATCATTTTTCATTCTGTCAGTAAAAGCGTACGGCATGCAAGTATTCCATGGCGCAAGTCTCTGGTTTTGGCGTGGAGCACAGGAAACCTGATTGCGCAGGAAGCAGCATTAACTAATGCGCTTATTTTGAGAAGAACAGCAGCTCCTAGATGTCCCAGAGGTTTGGCAGGACCCCACACTGTCACTGGTTTCCATTAAGACTCCACATCTCCAAAGCAACCTTGGCACCTTCGGCACGACACAGTAAAGCGCCAGATGTTCGTGGCTTGAGCCCAGGTATAAGACTCATGCTAAATGAAGATTAAGCAAATTATTCCAAATATTTTGATGGAAGGCCCTTACTTTCCAACCCACAGAACTAATTATGCGGTCGATACACGTGACTCCAACTCAGTCCTCCCGTAAGATCCTCGTGCAATCATGCAAATTAAGATTCTTTCTTCCTCTGTGTCGATTTTTGTCTTGCTTTTCCTCTCGTTCTCTCTTTTGCTGCGGTGTTGACAGCATTGAGCTCCAGGCTGGGAAAGTAGGCCAGAATTACTTTTGCTTGGTTATCCCCAATGAAGCGTAGCTGGGAGATTCTCAGAGCAGGAACTCACAGGCTGTACAAGCATTGGGTCCAAGAGAGAGGCAGATGGAAAGCCAGTTTTGGGCCAGCAGGTATTTTCTGTCTTATGCCTTGCCTTTGTTTAATTCTGCTTGTGTTGTGGGCCTGAAATAATGTTTGATTTACCAGTGAGAGTGTCCGGTTAAATATTGTGGTTACGAAGGCAAAAAACGGACATGACTTGAAATCAACATTAACACAACTCGATCTGACGTAAATGGTGCTTGCTAGTTAAAAACTCCAGGACTATGTCAGGGTGTTGCGGGTAGTTGCCAGGGCTTTAGCTATGCCAGTTAGTTGCTTTTAGGATTTTGGACTCACCATATACTGTATGTCTCAGGTTCTGCCTTCACTGTAAGTCTGGGATTTTTTGTGATTGATTCTATTGTCCAAAAGGTTTATGGTTAAGTAATGCAATAGTTCCTCTCAACACGCCACATGATTTGAAGGAATCATTCATTTTCAATAAACTACTGTAACAGTGCAAGATATAGTATTCTATGTCCCTGTAGATCATTTAGTAGAGCATTGCATTAGCATCACAAAAGTTTGTAGGTTCGATTCCCACCAAAGTCCCTTTAGGGAAGTCGTGCCACTAGGCAGTTAAGATCGTTATTTTGTGAGAGTTTCAGCTACTACGGATGCGCACAGGTTAAGATTGTTATTTTGAGATCGTTTCAGCTACTGCGGATGCGCTCAGGTTAAGATCGTTATTTTAAGATCGGTTTAGCTACTGCACATGCGCAGAAGTTGAGATCGTTATTTTGAGATCGTTTCAGCTACTGCGCATGCGCACAGGTTAAGATCGTTATTTTGAGATCGTTTTAGCTACTGCGGATGCGCACAGGTTAAGATCGTTATTTGAGATCGGTTTAGCTACTGCGCAGGCGCACAGGTTAAGATCGTTATTTTGAGATCGTTTTAGCTACTGCGAATGCGCACAGGTTAAGATCGCTATTTTGAGATCGATTTAGCTACTGCGGATGCGCACAGGTTAAGATCGTTATTTTGAGATCAATTTAGCTACTGCGCATGTGCACAGGTTAAGATCGTTATTTTGAAATCGTTTTAGCTACTGCGCATACGCACAGGTTAAGATCGTTATTTTGAGATCGTTTTAGCTACTGCGCATACGCACAGGTTAAGATCATTATTTTGAGATCGTTTTAGCTACTGCGCATACGCACAGGTTAAGATTGTTATTTTGAGATCGTTTTAGCTACTGCGTATGCGCACAGGTTAAGATCCTTATTTTTAGATTGGTTTAGCTACTGCGCAGGCGCACAGGTTAAGATCGTTATTTTGATATTGTTTTAGCTACTGCGAATGCGCACAGGTTGATAAGTGCAATGTAGGGTTGGGCGATGTCCCCATAAATTGGCAGTTGACGATGGTTACGTAAACCATCGCGATGGACGCTGATATCGTTAGGCGGGGGGGGGGGGGGTATTTTAATTTTTCGTTATTATTCGTTTTTATATAATTATTATTCGTTATTTTACTTTATTACTTCCACTTAAGAAGAGTTGTGCACTTTTTATTTTAATATATATTTTACATAAATACTATTCTGTACTTAAAATCTATAATTTTGATATTTTACTATCCCAACTAATGTCTCTTTCCTATAGGTTGCACATAAGGGGAAAAAGTAGCTTTAATCCACTGAAGAAGAGTTGTCCACTTTTAAGCACTTTTTAATCTCTTTACATAAATATTTTTTTCTATTTAAAAGCTATAATTTAATTATTTTAAAAAAATGCGTTAAAACTTAATGCGGAGCGAAGTCTAGTCAAATCCTTAGTTTCAAGTCGGTCGTTAGTATTAATTCATTACTGTTTGATGTTACATACATTATATTATACCAAATATTATACATTAACCCCAAATCTAAGCGAAGTTTGAGGACTTGCGAAGTTTAAAGTTTGAGCCCGGAGCAAACGAAAAAACACATCTACATAACCGACTGCTCATCGCCGTATAAATATCTTCTCAGTTTAGTTTGACGTATTTGTAAATAAAGAAAAACATATTTATCCTACCTGCTTCAGTGAAAGCCCGTTCTTCTGACTAGATACAATAATGCCGGTGCTGCGGAGAAAACTCTTCCTGATGATGGTTATCCGATAAAAACAACAGACGGATTGAACAAGATTAAAAATCTGTATTTAACATTATTTTACAAATTCAAATTTACAAATGATGTGTTGATTCGGGCGGCGGAGAAGTGAGCCCTCACTGAGCCAGTGGCCAAATACGGCACGGCGCGGACAAACCCGGAGATAAAAGGAAAAACTTACATTCGTCTGCAATCTGCATTGCCAAACAATCAGAAATACATACAAATTAATGTTCATGTATATTTTACATTTAAGTCTGTAAAAGACAGTATAGATGAAGTGAAAAAGCATTAAATAAGTTGTTACCCTTTGGTGGCACATTAAAAACAAACAAACATTCGAATAGCATTTTTAAAATTCGAATTATTATTGCCATTCGAATATTCGAATATCCGTGCCCATCCCTAGTCAAGATCAAATGCCTGACAGGATATTTTCACAGACTAACACACGTCACGTCTCACGTCTTCTATTTAATTTATAGAGCCATTCACGCAAAGATATTAGGTTAACTATAGTCTATATAGAAGAGAGTAAGTGTATGTCGTCTCGCAGCGGAGTGGGGAGGGGGCGTGGCATCACGATGGTGTCTCTCCATCGTGATGTCAGTCAACCATCACGATGGACGATGATATCGTCTATCGGCACAACCCTAGTGCAATGTTACTTTGTCCAGAGCCCTTCCCCCAGAGAATTTTTGTCTTTACCCGTTTAATGATTGTTTTTTTTTTTGTTAATGGAAGGCAGGACTTCCGTTGCTAGAACGGCCATATTGAGCAATGCATTGTCCTAAACTGCTATACTAACTAACACAATGCTTTTATTAGATATAAAGCATATTTGGCTCCTTTATTACACATTTACACAAGGATTACAATATGAAATTCAGCTGATAACTGTAATTTAATAAACAATCGACCCAGGAGATATAACTCTGCCAGTTATTTTTGCTCCAATGGGAGCCAGCAGAATACGTTTTCCTTGGCCATTTTCCAAGGTAGCAAATGGTGCTCCATCCAGCGGAGGACGGCTTTCCTCCAACCATGAAACGAAAGGGGGCTCTGCTGATTGCCGCAGTCCTAACCGTTGCTTTAATTCAGCTGCAGTGGTGCTTGTAGCTTGAGGCAGAATGTGTATGTGTTGTGTTTCGGTGTCTTTGATGCAGACAGTGAGATATGCATAACCAGCCATCTTCAGAGTCTCGGCCATGCCAAGTTTCTATCGGCCTAATCCTTTTCTATTCCTCTCTTCTTCCTCAGAAGCTCCCTTGTGTTCTGCTCTTTCTCTCTCTCTCACTATCTCTCCATCTCTCTCTGTATGTCTCTCAGCACGCTGCTCCCCCTCTCTTCTCATCTCCTTGTGATGCTGTTCCAAAAAAGCCCCTCTGGTCATCTCATTGTATCTTTTTATGAGGACTTTCGAAAATTTTATGCTACAGAAGTCAATTCGTCTCATAAAAAGTGAATTTCATAATGATAAAACTTAATTGCAATAGCAAATCATGCCTCCTATGACATTTCACAAGAGCTTGTTTCATCTCAACGGGCTCATTACTGGCTTGTGTTTTGGTTCACGGATCCAAAAGATGTTTGCCTGATTCAAGCCCACGTGTCTTTGTGATTGGCCTGTTTCTCCGCAGTGTTCAAAGCTGGGAATTTGGGCACCGCTCCCACAGGCATCTGACTGGGCAGCTTGCCCTCACTGTATATATACTAGTAAACTGTATTTGTCTACGGCTTTTTCATAATTCCACATTTTAGGGGAGTTGTAGCTTATATATTATACAGTAAAAGGTTCGTTTTTCAAATGCTTATCACTTGCACACCTTACTTGACACTGTGTCCAACAAAATTTGTGACCCTGGACTAAAAAAACAGCCGTGAGGGTCACAAAACCAGCTGTGAGGGTCATTTTTTATTGAGATGTATACATCACCTGAAAGCTGAATAAATAAACTTAGCATTGATTAGGATAGAACAATATTTGGCTGAGATACAACGGTTTAAAAAATCTGGAACTTGAAAAGTGCAAAAAATTTTAAATATTAAGAAAATCGCATTTAAAGGTCAAGTCCACTAAAGTCTGTATACAGCATTGAATGTTTTTTTTAATTAAAATGTTTTAGTGGTCTCTGGCTTACCGCTATAATGACCTTGCTGACTAAATGGTGCAAGTTAAAAATGGGAAATCTCCAAGCAACGGAGTTTGCAGGCATGTTTCTGGCCAACTTTGATCAAGATTTTCATAAATTTATGGTAGGAAATTTACAAGTATCTTTATGGAACATGATCTCTACATAATATACTAGGGCTGGGCGATATGACCCAAAAAATTATCGAGAAAATGTTTTCCATATCAGTCGATATCGATAATTATCATGATAAATAACAAATCTTTACTCCTGTCAAATTTAAAGGCAGATTTTTGCTCCTGAATGAAAATTGTAAAAACCAGACAGTTAATAATGGTTTTAAACTACTTTTTATTCAGAACACGACAAATACAAAAACTAAAATCTTGTTTTAATGCATCTGTATTAAATGTAAATCTATTTGTTATGAAATCAACACATTTCTGACACAAAAGCAGCAGACTACTGTCACTTTAAGACCCAAGACAGACTGCTTTAAGTTTCAATATACTGAGTAATAGCTGTTTATGTTCACTTAAACAAGAAAGAAAACTTAGTTCAGTGATCACGCGTGTGTTATACATACGAGCTATACACGCTGATAAATGGATGTCAAGAGTGTCACGTTGCTGTGGGAGCGCACATACCCAAACACTATATTCACTGCAGTGGTGGATCTGCTGCTTTTCCTCAGTTTCCTGAATTTGTGAATGTCCTGTAAATATACTTTTAAAGCTGTGCGGATGTGTGCGTGCGCAAGGCGGACGCTGAATGAAAGTAAAGTATACTGCACCTATTGTGTCTGCTGTGTTTGACGAACCCTGTTTGCGCGTCCAACATTACACACAAGAAAATGTTTCCGCGCATTTGGATTCCGTGATTCCGTCCGCGTTATCCGCATCGCGAAAATCATAGGTCTCTACTAATAAATGAATAACTTGCCTCATCTTCCACTCCTTCAAGTCTGACTGACACTGTGATTGTAAACCAAGAGCGCGTGCCGCATCCGGAAGTGCTCGCGCAACATTACGCACAGTGCTTAAACATTATCGATCACTTATCGAACTGTCCTTATCGGCTTATCGAAAAAGTTTATATCGGCAAAATTATCGTTATCGAATTATCGCCCAGCCCTATAATATACTAATGATTTTGGCACAAAAGAAAAATCGATAATTTTAACCAATAAATTGTATTTTTTTCTACAAATATACCCATGCAACTTACGACTGGTTTTATGGTCCAGGGTCACATTTTATTATCCTTTTATTATTGAAAGCAAAGGATTGGATATTGCTTGTTAATTATGTCTGTGTATTAACAGGTTAAATCAGGTAAAGAAACATTACCCATCACCTTTTTCAATGACGACCCCTTTTTTTAATCACAGAATGATCATTACATGGATGGAGATCTCACCACAATCTCCCACAAATGGGTCCCATCAGTCCATTAAGCTTTTGTTCCACTGCGTTATAAAGATGTAAGCCAGATAACTTCAAGCTAAATTAGCTAGGCTAATCTCTATGGAGGCGGCCTATGTCCAAAATTCCACTTTCCAACTCTTATGCTTAAAAAGATTCCATTGGAGAGAGCATTCCGTGATCAGATTAATATTTTTTTGCTCTTTATATAGTCTACAGCTGCCATAGAGACAAATTTGATTTCTCTGGATACTTAATTCAGCAGTATTTGCATTAAACAAGCCACTTTAAAGCAATGAAAACTACAGTACACTTGAAGTATTTCAATACCTGTGGTGCCAAACAGCCTTTTGGTTTTTTACGGAAACATGAAATCTATGTTGTGATCCCAGTCCAACTGTGATCTCTTCATCTTGATGATGATGTAAGGATATCTACACCAGCAGTGTAGTACAGCTGACAATGTATTTTGAGGATGTTGGAGGACAAGCATGCCGAGCCAATCCGGGTCAATTTACCCACGGCATCTCAGCTTATGCCAATGCACATCTCCTGTTACTCGGCTTTATTGTGTGATTATTAGGGATGACAGAGAGGCCGGTTGTATTTCCCTTTAGAGATTGCGGGAGAGAGAGAGAGAGGGAAGCCTCTGAATGTACCCACCTGACCTGTAATCTGAAACAAATGGAAAAAGCACAAGAGAGAAAACCACAAAGACGAAAGGAAGCGATGTTTTAATGATGAATAACATGTTGTTTTTCGTAATTGCTCCTTTTATGAGATGAACGCAAGCATGGCGAGTCTTAATCAGGGCTTGAAGACACCTGTTTCATGGGTACGGGTGCATGGCTGCGACGAGGCGCTCCTGTGATCACGGGTTAGCAGTCCTCTGCATCCAGAAGAAGCAGATCCAGGGCTTCTGCCCAAAAATCAGCCCACAAGATGACTACAATTAAAGGCTAATAGTGATAATCTACCTGCACATCTTCCCTCTCATCTGTTTGTCTTTATAGCGAACAGGCTTCTCGGAGCTCAGTGCCAAGGGAAGCAGCACGTATGTAATGCAGTTACGCTCTCACTGATGCATGATGCCTCGCGTCTGTGTCTTGTCAAGACCTTGGCACCAAAGTCAATTTGCTCGGGCTCAAGCGAACTTAATATTTCAGTAATCAGATAAACGAGGAAGTTACGTAGGCCGGCCGTATTGATAGAGGGAAATAATTAAACCCGGAATCATTTCACCCTGTGTGCATTACTGCAAACTTCATAAAATCCCAGCCAGCAAAACCCGTCCTCCTATTATCCCATGTTTTATTGTCGTATGATGAGATTGTGATCGGGAAGGAAAAGGAAATGGGACGAAAGGAAGATTCCATTAATGCCGGTCTGTTGTTGTTCTTCCTTTCTCTTTCCACATCCGGAATGACTGTCATGAACCTAGATGAGCTAGTTTTTCTAGATACTATTGAAACAAAATGGCTAGCAAATGCCAAACTCCCCTGCTTCTCGGATGTAAGGGTCTATATTAGGAGCGTATTCCTTTAGCATAATGCAGTGTCATGCATTTGAAAGATATTTTGTATTTTCTTAGACGTCTTAGCCTTAAAGGGACAGTCAGTAGGGTTTTAAGGGTTTTATTAAAGGTATAGCGGAAGATTTTCCCGAATTATTTAAAAGAACCGCCCCTCGATATTTAAAAAAAAAATGCTCCCGAGAGGAAACGCCTGTTAAACGCGTGCACGAGACAGAGAGAGAGCGTGCAGGAGCTCAGTTCTTCTCTTCGCTCTGTTTACAAGTTTCTGTCGGCATGTTTACCGTGTCTGTGCGGTTCGTGACTTGTGCCAGGGCTTGCATCGCAAATCATAGCTTACATCAACTTTTACTAGCAGTGATTTTAAATGGATTTCTCCAAATAGCATGACAAAATGTACCTTTCCAGTAGAAACTTCGCGTGGGAAGCCCAATCTGTCCTTTTAGCTCACGCCAGCGTGTGAAATAGTCTCCCATAAACATTCTGGTCTTGTTTCTTTTTCTTGTTTCTCATACAATTCGTAGACACTTTTTCTCTTGCGACCCTCAGACATTTTGAAAAAAACACAGTGAGAACGCGACCTTCAATGAATGGTTGAAACCGTAGCACAACACACATACACGTGAAAGTGCGAATGTGCAGAAAGCGAACGTACAGTAGAGGCGAGCACGTACGACGATTATACATCAACATATAATCAGAATGATTGACATCTGGGATGACCAATAACAGTGGTGATCCACCCGGAAAACGAAAATGTATACCTTTAATAAAAATCAATGTCTTTATTCATAAATATGTCCTCGTTGGTGTCAAATGACCTCTGCCAATGATCTGACTTTTTTTTGTAAGATTAGAATTTCTTCTCTTTACTTACATTGAACGGGTAAGTCCAAGGAGGCTTCCATGTTGTTCCGCCGTATTGATAAACTATGATCGCAGAGAGGGACAAAAAGCACTAGCCTACCAACGCGTTTCCACAACGCCCTTTTATTCAGAACATGTGAACCAGCTGAAACGGACAAGTAGATCAGTGAGAACATAACGGCTACCGTAGTTGCAACACGCATTTGAAAAAGCCAGGCGCTAGAGAGCACTGTTCGTTTGAATGCAAAATACAATTTCACCACTAGATGGGGGTAAATCCTACTTATTGTCCCTTTAAGTGGGTCAGGGAGAAATTTTGTGAACGCAAAATTTTATATTTTTATACATTTAAGGTTGTAATGTAATTTTAGATGCAGGGTATGCATTTGATAGCACTTGCTGATGGAATCCCCACCATGGAAATGCATGGACTGGGTTTAGAAATTGTGCCGTGATTCTAAAACACAATGATTTATTTCTCACAAAAAAACTAAGCGTACGTTCACATTCGAGTTTGGTTCATTTGGTCCAGATCAAACAAAAAGTATACATTGTAGCTTTTTAGCACTTTTGGTTCCCTTTCACACCACACTGATTGCTCTGCTCTGAACTAGTTGAAACGAATGCAGACAAAAATGCACAAAATGCAGTCATGTCATTACATCCACATCACTTGTTGGCTACATGTGTCTTTGAAAGTATTTCCTAAACTGCTTTTCGATTGGTCAGAATCAACATGCGGGTAATTCCAGCGGAACCCTGAAGTAAACAAAAAAAGAGGATAATACAGCAGACATCACACCACTGTTTATATAGTATGAAAAGATGACTGCACGTTCTGATTCCATTCGTGGTCGTTATATACGACACAGATTGTATACACCACTTTAGGCAAACTTTTCGAAAATAAAGCTTGAAAATAATGTTTTTATGCACTGCAAACAGCGAAGTTTGTCCGCGAGCTGCCACACCAGGCTTTAGTTGCTCGTACTAACTATCAACAAACACTTCATTGTCCCATAATCCACAGTAGAGCTGTAATCGGGCCTTAAAAGTTAGGCCCGAAATGTACGGAGCCCGACAAAATGCAGCCCGAACCCGAACGTACATTTAGATTGACAGCTTTTTAAAAGCCCGAACCCGTTTACAGCCCGACATTATTTAAATGTGCGCACACACACAGCTTTTGTCAAGAATGAGAAATTTACACAGGTTTTAACATTATTTATTCATGACTAATAATCTACACGCCACTTGGAAGTTGAAACAAAGAAATAAGAAATCTGTAACATTGTAACATCTCATTCTAAATAGGCTTATGCAATACACTATAAATATGCCAATAAAATTATTATTTCTTAACGAATTAAATGAAGATAATACAATACATTCTGAATTAAGATGGGTATTTGGCAATAACGAAATTAAGAGGCAGGCTCCGCGGGATTTGCGTCGGCACTTCTCTCCATTACTGCCAACATTAGTCTATATCCTCTGTCTAAATTATGTAAGACTCGATTCATATTTAGTTATACATTGAAAAACCTACTCACCAAGATTAGGCTACATGTTTTTGATGAGGAAAATCATTAAATCCACTGTAAATGAATTCAGCGCGATCCTGCGCTACTGATTGAACTTGACCGCTCATTTACCTCACAAAGCCGGAGCGGAAGCCCGAGCCCGCCCCGAACCCGTGTAAAATGTTAGAAATGAAGCCCGAACCCGCCCGAGCCCGTCGGGGCCCGACGGGTCCCGTCGGGTTCGGGCAAAGATCTTCAGCTCTAATCCACAGCGCAGCTGATTGCAGCAGCTGGATTAAATAAAAAAATGCGCATTACTTTTTGCAGTTAGGTCTGTTCGAGGTCGAATCACATTTACACCAGAAACCGCTCCAGAGTTTGTTTGAAAGCCTACAGAGACCAACTCTTCAAGGAAGTCTCGTCAGCTTGTTTGGTCCGCCTAATGGGATAACGAACTCTAGTATGATCCAACCTTAATAAGCCTGGTAAGAAAGCACCCTAAGTTTCATGCCTCTTCATGTATGCACCCACAGTTATCCGAGCAACCGATCAATGTGTGACATCACAATACTGCAAAAGTGATTCAAGGTAGATGACTCTGTATGCTTTCAAATCGCTCGCATGGTACTGTGATGTCATTTTGTTTCATTTCTCTCAAAGCATGTTAGGAGAAACACCCGTGATGAAGCATAACCGAGAACTCTCAATCTATTCTCTACTGTAAGTCTCTAGTCTTCAACCGATGTGCATTACAGTTTTGCTGTGGATAATTCAGAATGGGAGGACCAAAGGTCTACTTGACAAGGACCCAGATTCAACATCTATAGCCAACAGCATGAGGCTGGAGCTGAAGTTACTCAAATGTAGGATAGACAAAGAAAGGGCATGTCAGCGCCAGCAAAAGCATAGTTTTAAGATTTCAGGAGATGAATTATTCTGAATGGCACAGAGAATGGCAAAAGCTACATTACCTCTTCATCTGGGCACTGTATAACATTGTTAACTGTGACGTTCTCAAATGAATCCAGATCTGAGGCTCGGTAATGAGGACTTATTGAATCTCTGCGAGGGGGAGATTAAACCCACCTGGGTCACCGCACATCTCTCGCCCAGCCTTACTTCTGCCCTTGTGGCACAGCAGGGGGGAAGTGACATCACCCCAATCAACCACCCTCCTCCCTGGCCTGCTCCTGTGAAGGTCATAAATCAAGCCCACATGATGCTGTGGAGTTCTCAAAAACATGAAGCAAGAACGAGCAAACAACTTTCATGGGCTGCCCCAACACCTATCAAGCTTAACCTTTGAAAATGTCCTCTCGAGCGCCAACGAGACGTCGGGAATTCGAACACAATACGGCTTGATCAGGCTTAAATAGAACTTGAATGCAAGACCTTGCAGATGAGCCGTCCCTTCCCTGCCTGTCTGTAATTATTCAGTCTCTATCTTCGGTTAATTATTGTCATTAGCGTTATGTGTTCTTGAACGCATAATTTAGAAAGAAAGGAAAAAACTCGGATGAGCTTTTAAGATGAACAGATCATTTGGTTTGGGGGGAAATTGATAGAAAACAGCAGGGAAACAGCTGAAAAGGGAACAATTATTATAATGATCTGACAAACGCAGATGCTGTAAATTGGATTTAGTTTGGAAGTGCTCAGAAGGCTTGTAGCAGAAATGAGTGGAGATTTACAGCTGATAAACACAGGACGGAGAAATTTTATCAGCGCCTGTCAAACACTCGTAAAGACACAAATTTCTGAAGAGCTGTTGAACAGTACTGTATAAGTATGGATGGTGGACCATCCAGCAACCAACTAAACTAGAAAAGTTTTAGGGATCCACAGAATGGAAATTATTCAGCTGAAAATAGCCAAAAACTAAAAAAAGGCTAAATAAATTTTACGAGGTCTTTGATGACGCAATCAAATATCAAGCAGCGCAGAGTGAGAGGCGCGCACGCAGCAAACATGTTAAGTGAAAGCATTTTAAAGAAAGATGCGAAAACATACAGCAATACATGTATGGTTTATTATTCAAAATCTAGACATCCTGAACAACATGCAAATCCAGACTACGAGAAAGACATGACGATCTCTTATTATATTGATGTCGTTTGTCCGGGAAGTAGAGGGCTGTAGTCCAAACCGGCTTTTTCTGTAGTCCTTGAAAAGTGAATTCTGTTAAAGAAAATATATCACTTGGCATTGAACTTTGAGCTTTATTATTTTGCAGGCATTATTTATGCTCTAACAGCAACATTACACACTAACTAAACTTTGAATAATTTGATCACGAAAAACGGACGCTTTAATTTGAAAATACTTTTCATAAGTCAAATGGGATCAATTTGGTTCCTCATTTCTCAATACTTTTCATATGGCATATATAACCTGCAGTCCATCTGGATTTATTAACAATTTATTAATTATTAATTAGCCTTGGCTGTCCATCTCATTGTGAAAAATCATGTAGCCTATAAATATTTCATTAAAGGACAAGTTTGGTATTTTACACTTAAAGCCCTGTTTTCAGATTGTTTATGATGAAATAGAACGGTTTTGACTGAAATTTTGACATATGATGCTGTCCTGAGAATTTTCGGGTGTTTGTTTTTCACCTCCTACCTCTATAATGGGTGTATAGGTGCACAGGAACAATCCTTCCTAAATGCATTAAACTTTCGTTTACAAAGACATGAAACTCAACGAGTGGTCAGGGGTGTTCACTGATCTGCTCACACAAAAATCGCTCCAAAAGACGCATTCCAACAGGTTTTATCGTAGTTTTTACCAGCTCTATGGACTTGTATTAGATGTCCTGTGAGGTACGGTATTACTCCGCCGCCGGGAACTTTGTTTCTATTCTTCCAATTGGCAAAGGTGGATTATCGCCACCAACTGGGCTGGAGTGTTTATTATTCAAGCTCTAAGCGGAAGAATGTACGGGTGTGAGGCGTTTGGAAAAATAGGTCCACAAGTTAACAACGAATGCTAAAACAGCTGTTGGAAAGCATCGTTTGCAGCGATTTTTGTGTGAGCATATCAGTGAACACCCCTGACCACTCGGTGAGTTTCACGTCTTTGTAATAAAAAGTTTAATGCATTTTAGGACGGATTGTTCCTGTGCACCTATACACCCATTGTAGAGGTGGGAGGTGAAAAACAAACACCCGAAAATTCTCGGGGCAGCCGCATATGTCGAAATTTCAGTCAAAACCGTTATATTTCACCATAAACAATCTGAAAACAGGGCTTTAAGTCTAAAATACCAAACTTGTCCTTTAACAGTAACTTACTGTAAACGACTGTATTATCAGGTTGCTTTAGTCAAGGGGAACTTCTTAATGTGTATTTGGTGTTACCCACCACATTTTTGCAGGTCTACAGTGATTGACATGTGATAGTTTAGAGCTGGAATATATGATTTATATTTTATATTTGTGAGAATACAGTAGTCCAACTTTAAAAAACTGATCTAAAGACAAATGCGTACTGTTCTGCTAGTTGTGTTTGTATGTAAAAGTGTGTTTTATGTAAACGGCACTTACGAAATGGCAGCATAATTAGGGAAGGATCCTCAAAATCTTTACCAATTAGTTGACTAGTCATTCAGGCCAAAAAATATAGCAACTTCAAAACAGGACATTCGCACGTGCAGCTATTTGGCTGAATCACCTAAAACAGTCTATAGTTATGGCCAATTACGAGAGAATTCATCTGTGACTGTTGTTGTTCGAACTCTATTAGTTGCATGCTGCTAATAAACAACATGTGTGCTTGAAGAAAAATGAAAACAACTTGTGTTTACAACCTATTGCCTAGCCTATGAGATTTGCTGGCCAACTTACAGTATAAAATATAAAACAAAACAAAGTGCTTTTTTGGTGATGACTATAATTTTCATGAAAGGGATGCATTCAAATTTTTGCTGTGGCTGGTATATAAATGTATACTGTATATAATACCGTTAGATCATAGTATGTGATTCATATACAGTAAATGCATGAGTTGAGTGTGTACCCTGTACTACTAGTATTGCAGAAACACTGATGCCTTTACTTTAAGGTGTCACTGTTACATAAGGAATAATTGACAACGGGCTGTTGAATTATTTGAAAATAATGCACACCCAAGGTGGTAATACAGCACGACACAAAGCGGGTATGCAATATTTTCCAATAAATCAAAGGACCGGAGTCAGTTATTCCGCTTATGCCACGGTTACAACAGACATTGCTCTGGTGGTTATTTTAAGACATTTGACATGTCAGGTGTGCGGTTTACAGGAAAATAATCAACACCCGTGGAACATTTCTCATCCAATCAGAGTAAAGCATTTAACAGCCCCGTGGCATAAAGTGTAATAATGCATTTAAGTTCTGAGTACTTATAATTAACAACATGTATTTACTATGTGGTTAGGGTTAGGATTAGGGTTTGGTTGCATGTAATTATGCATAATTTACTGTTATTACCATACTATAATAATTACATGTAACAAAGGCACTGTAAAATAAAGTGATACCAAAATTTGTTCACATAGTAATTTAAAATTATTGGTGGTGATAATATCCCTATAGTGTACAATAAAGGTTTTTACACTTTTGCCCCATGACAGTGCTTATAGTATTTCATATTTTTATCAAGTTTAAGTTCATTAATTTTAGATTTTTTTGAACGTCTGACCAGAAGATAAAGTTGTGAGCATTCCTTGCAAAATTAACCATGATTTTTATAATAGTAAACGTGTAGTCACAATGTTTTTTGGTGTATCGGTTACCATTTGTAAAACCATAGTTTTGCTACAAAAACCATGGCTAAACTGTGGTTGTTGTAGCAAAACCATGGTTAATGGTTTAACTGTAGTATCCATGTTTTATTGGTTTGCTATAAAACCACAGTTAATTTACGTATTGTGGGATACAGTGGGCTCTGTTGTATACTGCACATTACACTGTACACTACAGAGCCACTGTACACCATATATATTATACTAAAGCATTGTAATATGATATTCTGAACATAGTAAGCAGCTATTCGAGTGAAATTTGCTAAATTTGGAAAGCGAGGGAAGATGCGGACCCTGACAGGTGCTTCTTTCTCTCCTCAGGAGCAGTGCAGCGTGAGGAAAAGCTTGTTAAAATCCTAATAGTGGCTATCAAAGGCTATTGATTATCTTTCCCGATCTGTTTGGGTGACAAAGTGAGCATTAACACAGACCTTTGCGAGAGAGCTGTGTTTCTGCAGGGGTGGCCTGTCAAAGCCAGGCAGATTTTTTCGGTGTGAAGCCGCCTCAAGCGTTTAGACGGTCCTATTCTCTCTCCTGCCACCAGATAATCCATTTTACAGGCTTACTTCAAACAGGCAGCCCTGAGGCCGGCTTCATACTCCTTGCATACTGTAGGGTGCAGCTTCTCAATGGGCTCAACAACACACACTGGACTGTATACAAAGAACTCGCATACGCAACGTCAGATGACATGACAGCTCATCACTTTCATCTCTTTTATGCACCATAAGCACACACAAACATACTGTATGCAACCACAGAATGGGTTAATGAGAAGTATTATTTACTAATTCCTATTGAAGTTTCTCTAAAATCAAAATGAAAACAATTAAAGTCAACAACCAATCAAACTGACCCTATTTACTTTATTTTTGCTGTAACGCTGTATCGTACGGTTGCATTTGTTGAAAACACAATTTGCAAAAACTTTGTTTTGAGTTCAGTTCACTCATTTTAAATTAGTATATTTTACTGTTCGGGTTTACAGTCCACGCTATCTGACAAAAATTCATACAAATTTTACGAGTTGACTTCGTATTAATTAATACGACCACATTCATAAGTTTTGGTACGATTTGCCTTGACCCCTGTGACGTTAGGGGCGGGGTTAGGGGTTCAGTTTCATTATTGTTTTCTCATGAGAATTTACGATTTTGCACAATTAACTTCGTGTGAATTGATACAAATTAGCCAACACGTAAAATATGTACGATTTCTTGTGAGATCAGGCAGTTTATTCACATTTCAGGTCACCTGATGCAAGTTGCAAATTATTGTTTGAAGATGACGCTGTACAGGAATGTACTAAAACCTAAACACCTCAATACGTGTCTGCTCTCTATAAGAGGCTTTCCTTGCCCAGTAATGTTTGGATAAAGCTGCGTTTACACCAACCTCGTGCGAATTGAGCGTTGTGCGCGGTACGTGCTAAAGTAGTTTTTTGTGCGTTTTGTGGTTCACGCGAATTTGCGGCTGACGCCCGAATTTGAACTTTGGCGGAATTTCGCGATCAGGAGCCTGCTTGCTGCTGCTGTGGTGGCAGCCCCGCCTGGAGTCACTCATTCAACCAACGCTTGATATTGTCCGTGAGCAGTCACCTGGAGCTATACGACACAAGTTCTTATTTCCATAGAGGAGACAGGAATAAAAAGGACCTCGCTTGGAAGCGTGTCAGTGAGGACATTGGGCAACCTGGTAATTGTAATACACAATTCACTTTTGAGTCACGTGGCGTTTATCAACCCGCGCCATTTATTTCCCCCCTATAGTAAGGTTACCAAATACAAACCGGTAACTCTCTCGATAAATGCCCAATCAACATCAGCCATCTTGCAAACAGACAACCGCATAACACTTGCCCCTCCCACAAGAAGCGGAGTTTGCCTCTGACGCACGTCAAGTGTTTTGCTTTTTCCGCGCGTCTACTTCGCTCTACACGTGCAAATGCATTCAAACTGTTCAAGCGGCAAACTAGGCGCGGTAGACGCGATTTTGACGGCTGAAACACGGTTGGTGTAAACGCAGCATGACACTCCTACATCTCTTTTGATTTAAATAATGTACTTTTACTTCCAAGAAACATCTATACGTTGCCGCTCGGAAGTATAAGGGAGCTTTCCTCTGCATTAATGATTAAATAATACTCTTACGTCTCCTTCAGTTAAAAATAATGCCTAGTGTGGTGGATGTGATATAGTAAACCTACCATCATCAGTCGATGTTATGTTTTGAATGAATTATCGTCAGAGGAAAAACTACTATCAATGATTAATGGAAACGCAGTGATTTCGCAATAGTCTTTCCTCGCAAATCTGCAATGTGAAACGCAGCTAGAGAGCAGTAGTTTTCCCCTATTTATAGCATTTAGTAATTTTTGCTGTATTCATGTTAATGCAAATACAGTTGTTTGAGTTAGTTGATTACGCATTAACTATTAAATGCTGTAGAAATATTGTTATAATTGTTGCTCAGGATATAATCTGCCCTGAACATCGGCTGTTTTTAAACAATCGGACAACGTCAATAGTTGGAAAAATTGCTTTTATCTTCCAATTATACGCCGATGCATTGGTGCAACCCTAATATTTATTTGTGATTGCAATATTTTTATGATGATTCTTCTAGGTAGAGAATTACAAATCAATTTAAATATAAATACATTTACAAATATTTTTTTGTGCTTTGGGTGTATGAAAATCGCATTATAAAACATTTATTATTATTATTCTTATTATTAAATAATATAATTTAAACTAATTAAATTATAAATTTTCATATGAATTAACTGCTAATAGAACCATGATACAGAAATTATTTTCATAGTACAATGATTTTACATTTTTATATAGGTAAACTTTTGTGTTTGTGTGATTAATTCCACATGCAGTAAAGTCTCAGCTTTGTTTGACTGCTTGTTGTTGTTACAGTAAGATACAACATGAAAAAAATGTGACTTGATACAGTTTAAGACTGTACTGTAGTAAGTTACTTAAAAAGAATCACAGCTATGTAAAAGCACTGCTTTCATGTACAGGACGCTTTTCTGAAATGTAGAGAGGTTTACGCTTTCATGAAAAACAAACCTTGGCAAATGCATAATGTGAATATCACACACATTCCTGCTCTTACTGCGAGTGATTCTCCTGTACACGTTCCAACAAAAAAGTGTTTGTCTTTCATCAAAATGTAATAACTTGCTCCGCCTATGAAATTATTTCCATTTTCAACTGACATGAGCAAGCCTTCTTTTTTTCTTTTCCTAATCAAATCAATTCCAGATGGATAAAATCAAGTCCTCTTTGTGTCTCTTATTGAATATCTTGTTTCACATGGAAATGCGTCATGTTACAGAAGTAAAATTGGCTGTGATGCTGTTTCATGTTGACTTTGAAGTTGCTACTTTACCTTTTTTAAGTGATCTGTTTGCTTGGAGCACTTTATTGTGTGGTAGTTTTGTAAAATGTCCTCATTTCGCATAATGAACATGCCACACAAGCTACACACATTCATCTCTGGAGAAATGGAGGAACCCAGGAGTAAATACTGGAAGAGACAAAACCTTTTATTATATAAAGCCAATAGAGTACGTGAAGATACTGCATGGCTGATGAAGTTCAGTCTGTTTTAAGTGCATTTCACTTCAAGCAAATGATGAAGAAATTCAATGTGCTTTACATAAAGCATGAAAACAAGTATATTAATGGATGTCTTCATTCAATTTTCATTGGATAAACATTTAGTTTAGACCGAGTACATGAGATCCAGATTAAAAATGCAGAGTTCAGTTGCTTTTTTTAGAAACATCTAAACAGACATACAACTTGGTTTTTCAAGACAAGTTAAGTTTTGACTTATGGTAAGTTGATATAACTTAACAAATCAAGTTAAACCATTTCAAATTGTTTTAATAAGTTAAAGTAACATAAAAATATATTTGACATCATTTTTTACAGTAATCATAAGAATCATAATGCTGTACAGAAATGTACATATTAATTACAATGTTTATATTAAACTATATATATATAATATATAAATATGTAAAACATACAGTAAGGTATTTTATATTTTTGGATTTGTTCCGATTCATAAAAGTGATTCACAACTGAATGGTCTCAGTTTAAATAAATATTTTTATATCTGATAATCTGATACCAGGTTAATTGATAACATGACCATCCATGATGCTGTTTGATTTAGCAGTTAATTCACCCAGTAATCAATTCAACCAGTTAAACTGAATCATTTTAAATCAATTCGATTTGTTACTGAATCAGACATATAGTATAGGACTATGTGGTGGAAGGTGGCTGGTTCACGTAACAATGTACCATAGCTGCCACCGTTGTGCCCTTGAGCAAGTGTACAGTATCGTGTGCTTTGAATCAAAGTGTCTGCTAAATGACTCCTTGTTTACTTGAGGTCACTGATTCATTAGGGAAGTGTTGACAGCTTGTGCTTGATGTGAAGGGTCTTGATAAACTGATTCTGGTTGTGTTTGAGATAGCGAGAGGAACTGATCTTCATCACGGTTGTCTCTGGAGATACACATCAGCTAGCGTGAAGCATCGGGTGCTTTTGGCAGTTTGTTCAATTTATTCATGAGAAGATCTGCAGATCTAGAGGAAGAGTGAGAAGCAGAACGTCCTCAAAGTATTCAGGGCAACCACTTTATTGAACTTTATAAACTATTTAATAGTTCAACTATATAATCTCTCTATGTAAACTGTTCATTCTGAAGCCTCATACAGTAAAATTAAAAGACAACACTACATGAGCATCAGTATCTTTTATTTAAATTTTTTTTTTTTTGCTGGATTTGAACAGGATTTACCCTCTTACTGAACCACTATAGCCTATAATACTGAACAGTTATCTATTATAGACTATGGATATTTTCATTTTATGTTGAAATGCGTTATGCTGGATTCACACCAAAACGCGGTAGAGGCGGCAAAAACGCGCTATTCGCACGTAGTTGGCCCTTGAACATTTTGAGTTTACGTGCTTCATTCGTGCGTGAAATTCTATAGTCATTCGAGACATTCATGCAGAAATTCGCGTCATGGGAGTGGCTTTTGTGAATCTGCTTATTTCCTATAATCACATCACTACTAGAGCAAGCTCCTGATTGGTTAACGCAGCATTGTGAATAGTTTGGTTCCAAAACGCAATAAATCCATTTTGACTAATTTGGGCAAAAACGTGTTTTCTATACCAAGAAAGTGACAAGATGAAAACCACTATTTTCTGTTACAAACTTTCACATAGCATCTTTGGGTTGTAATAATATTAAAATTCAAATCCATATTTTGATTTTCAAAGATTCATTATAAAAAACAATAAAATCAATGACATGATTTTTTTTTTATCAAAATGCTATAAATCTATTGAATCAATAAATGTGTATTCATCTTTGCAATGTTATATTATTTTAGTTGACACTGAAAAAAATATTCATTCAATTTACTTTTTAATCAAATTTTTTTTTTCTTTTTTTTTGGTTTTGAACTTTTTTTTATTCTATTCAAAAACAATGTACAGATAACAAAAATGACAAATTATAACAATAACAACAAGAGAATAAAAAACAAACAAAACAAAACAATGTAGAACAACCAGGGGGAGGTAAAGGTTAAGTGTGTTATTCATAAATAATAATAAATAGAATTATAAGACCTCAAAAAAAAGGAAAGGAATTACATACAGATAGAGTTTTTAGAGCTTTTTTGTTCTCAGACATTCTGATAGTAGTAAGGTATTTTTCAAACTCTTTCAAATAAACAAGAAAAAGAGGTTTTGCTTTTAAGTATTTAGATTTATGAATGTGGAACTTTGCAAGTAGCAATATCAGATTAATAATAAAAAACTGATTTCTCTTAGATTTTTCATAGTCCACAAAACCTAATGCCACATCCTTCCAAAACAACACACATTCATTATAAATTTCTTTCCTAATAAATCGTAAAACATCTTGCCAAAATATCTTAGTAAATGGACAATACCAAAAAAGGTGAACTACAGTTTCTTCAGAATTGTCACAAAATGAGCAACAGGAGGAGATGTCCTTCTTGAAAAGTTTTAAGTAGTGGTTTGCAGGGTAACGCATATGAATTATTTTAAAGGAAATTTCTTTTACTTTATTGGTTAAGAAATAGAAATGTGGAAGCATCCAGACTTTTTTCCAGCATATATTTTCTACCACATTATTCCAATAAGCAGTCACAGATGGCAAAGTAACAATGTCCTGCTGGAATAATGAACGGATTGATCTGTTATGATTTTTGTAGGGTGAAGAAAAACACAATTTTCCAACAAATGTATCAACCAGATTCAAAGGTACTGGATGAGGATTATAATGAGCACCTCTCAATAAAGCAAGTACACCTGAAGGGATGGAACCCATCACTATTGAAAATTCTTTGGGAGAAACAGGAAACTGAAAATGATCTAGAAATTCCTTATATGAAAATAAAAACCCTTGAGAATTGATTAATTGACTAACTAACAAAATATTTTTATCAACCCAATTCTGAAAAAATATAGATTTATTTTTGTACATTTTTAATCAATTTATTTAAGCTACATTTAAACAAACAAACAAAAAAAAGTAGAAAAACCAAACAAAAAACTTTTGTTTAAATGTAGCTTAAATAAATTGATTGCAACCACTTACCTTAAAAAGTTATAATGGTATACACTGATAAAAAAACATTGATGGCATTAATGAAAACACTTACTTTATCATATTAAGAACACTGTCATTGCTGCTGTCATCCGTGGGATGTTGTTGCTAAACTTTTTTGACATTGATCAGCTTTAAAATATTTCAATCCTGCTCGATTTTCGATGATTTCTCGTAAAATAAAGTTTTTATAAGATCCCCTGGTGTCAATGTGTTAGCATGACAGAAGCTTGATGCTGTCGTATAAGACCAGGCAACAGCTGGCATTTTCCCGTTGCCCGAGTGGTTTACGTTTCTTCCCCAACACAGAAAACCACCACACATTCTAAAACAATATTTAACCCAGGGCTGGGTAACTATAGGACAGAACACATTTCTGGGTTAAAATGACCCAAATAATGGGTTAAACAACCCATTATTCCCTGCTGATAAAACCAGCAAGACCAGCATATGTTGTGTTTTGGTGCTGGTTTGCTAGTGAACACCAGTTAAACCACCAGCATAAGCACCAGCTAAACCAGCACCAAACCAGCATTAGCACCAGCATCCCATGGTGGTCATACCAGCAAGACCAGCATATGTTGTGTTTTAGTGCTGGTATGCTGGTGACCACCAGCTAAACCAGCATATACCAGCATAATTCCCATGCTGGTCCATGCTGGTTTGATGCTGGTTTTTTCAGCAGGGTTTGGGTCACTTTAACCCAGAAATGTGTTCTGTCCTATAGTTACCCAGCCCGGTTAAAAACAACCCAATATTTTTAAGAGTGCAGGTTTATCAATGCCATAAAAAGTATTATTTTGCTTTTGTTTGTTTGTTGATCACGAAGTACAAATTAGATGAGGAAAACTAGGATTCTGTGTGTATTCAATGCATAGCTATTGTTGTTTACAGTGCGTGGAATGGTGCGCTGTGATTTGTTGAGCGGATTTATTGCATTCTGCATAGAGGGAGGACTGGCGTTTATCGCGGTTTGGGAAAAAAGGAGAAAAGATGACAGAATAACACGGCAGATTTTGCATAAATTAAGAATTTACTTTAAAAAAAAAAAAAATGAGTTCCTGCCAAAATCAGTATTGTATCAGGTCAGTATTAAAATGGCGTTTATCACGTTTTGGAACCAAACTCTTCATATATACCTTAAATAACCATACAAATCAGCTGCCACTGGAAGTTAAAAAGACAAACTAAGCAGAATAATGAAACTCTTGGATCATTTTTCAGTAAATATACAGTACAGTTTTTAAGATTTGATAACTAAAATGAACATGAGCATGTTGATGGCCCTTATGCCACAGTATGTTACTTAAAGCACAAAATATTTTATATATGTGCCATTTAAGTCTTATGAGCATGACTTAGTTATTAATGCCATTCTCTGCTCTATGAGTTTTGTTCTGGAACTTCTGGCAAACATTTATTAAATATTCAGTTTTTGCTTCTGTGTTTATATAGGTTTTATTTCTAATGTTTATTTTTGTTCAGTTAAAGGTATGTGTTAACATAAAAGTTGGCTAGAATAATATGACTAAACCCAAAAGTTTATTTTCAACCCAGCATTTAGTCAAGACGGGAAAAAACAAGCTGTTGGGTTAAATTAACCCAAAAATGTTTTTATTTGACCCAGCACTGGGTTAAAATAACCTTGAATTTTAGGTTTAAACAACAAGGCATACAGTAAGTTCAATTACAATCCAACGGGTTGTCCAACTATCCTAAAGTTGTTGAAAACAGAAGGAGTGACTAAAATTTAGGAAAGCCCAGTGAAATGAAATGGTGTAAATTATTTAATGCTGGTCTACTCTTGTCGAATTATTTAAAGTCTTATAATTGCACTTCAGCTTCCCAAGCCTCATCTTGGAGTGGGGATTTCTACTGGGAGCGATCACAACCAGAGAGTGGTGTAAAGTTACTGTCTGTGTATAAAAATATCTCCTTAATGTCTGGCAAATTGGTGAAAAGCATTGTCCTGAAAGTAGACCAAACACAAGTCTATATTTTTGTTAAGGGGAGGGAGAAGCTTATGGGCGAGAAAGGGAACCAAATTCTCCCACAGTATCATTGACTTTTGACGTGCTTGCCATTTCCTTTCTCAATTTTGCATGACGGTATTCAGTGTTTTAGATAGAAATAGGCTACTTACAGAGTCATCATGTTTTTGTCTCACAAGCAAAGTCTTGATTCTGATTTCTTCAAATTATAAAAATTTAAAACCAACTGTTCATACAATACATCAAGGGACTGGTCTTTCCCTATGGTCTCCATTGTTATTTTTACCTGGTGAACAAACTTGGATTTTGCTTAAACTGTAAGGTTACCAAACCTCACAATAATTCCATATCTAAATATGCTCCCCGGATAAAATAAAAACACAATTTTCTTGTCCACTTCATAACTTCTGAGTCTATGCAGAAAATAGTCTCTATTGCACATGAGAGCAGACTGTATGATGAGTCTCCCTGCTAAGTGTGTTGTCAATTTGAATATCAAGGTACTTACAGAAACTTGCAGCTTACCTGCGTGTGCGTGTCTACGCTGTATGTCTGAGACTCTTGTGTATATATTTAACTATATTGTGTAGTTTATTCTCAGAGATGTAGATTTTTCACACATTGTTTATTCAAGATTTTTCAAATATCTCTCTGGCACGACGCAAATTTGAGATGATGAATGTACAAATATGTATTGATTAAAAACATTTATTTGTTCCTGTACACTTTCATTCCTAAGACAAACTTGAATTTTTTATGGCTGTCAAAAGATGAATTGTGATTAATCGGATACAAAATAAGTTTTTTTTGCATAATGTGTGTGCACTGTTATTATTTTATATATAAATACACACACATTAATGTTTGTATTTAAGAAACATTTAGATGTATATTTATATATATTTTGATATGTTTTATATTATAAATGTAAATAAAAATATACCTAAATAACATGTATGTATGTGTGTATTTACATATACAAAATATATACACACAGTACACACACAAATATATAATGCAAACACAAACTTTTATTTTGTATGTGATTAATCGCAATTCATCTTTTGACAGCCCTAATTTTTTTTCATCATGATCTAAAATGTTTTTAGAAATATAAATCACACTTTATATATATATATATTTTATTTTTTTTAAATATTTGAATTCATTTACAACTCTCTCATAAAACTGTTGTAGATTGAATGTGGTGAGTTGTAAACTATAAGTAGAGATTTGGCAAAGAAGTTAAAATTCAAGACTGCAAAAAATACTTGATTTGTGTTTTTGTCTTGTTTTTCAGTACATCTAAACATTCTTAAATCAAGATGTATTTTCTTGATGAGCAAAATGACCTAATAAAATGTGTCTAGTTTTAAGACAAAAAATATAAAGAGAACATATAACTGAATTTGTGCTTAAAACAAGCAAATAAATACCCCCAATGTTTAAGAAAATTTTTCTTGTGTTCAAGAAAAAAGATTAAGATTTTCTTACCCCATTGACAGATTGTTTGTCTTGTATTAAGCACAAAATCACTTACATTTTATGTCAGACTTATTTTCTTAGGTAATTTTAATTTAATATTTTTTTTTTTGATATTTGAACTTAAAACAAGACAAAAAAACTAAGTAAAAAAAAGTTTTAATAAGAGATGTCCAAACCTCTTTAGGGTAATGTAATTGTTGACAACCCAGCTCTTTGGATAGAGGAATTAAATGAAATGCTCCATGATCTTCCCTGCTGACGAGAGCGACGTCTACAAGAAGGATTATGGGAATTGTGTCGGATGCCTATCCAATGAGACATCAGATCTGTTTTGAGTTTCACCTGTATAGAATGTGAGAACAGGATTAACATGTCATCGGGTAGATTAAAGAGATTTACTCGCTATCCACATTTTCACTTCATAAACACATTCAACATACACACAGTTGATAATCCAGTCCTGTATCAACTTGTAAAGAGCCCACAGGAATGAACAAGCCATGCACACAACACAATAGTTGGTGTGTTCTGCTTTCTTTCTTAGTTCTCTGGTAATTGTATAATTGTGTAAATAAGAGCTTTTGCCTTTTACACAGGAGCACATCTCAGTCATTTAGACACATGTCACTCTTTTATACTCTCCGTTATGTTTAACTTTATATATTTTGGCTCGTTGAATCAGGTGAACTTAAGGCACATATTTATAGCTATAATTTACAGTCTTTACTAATGCACCACATTAAAGCCATACGCCAGCCAAATATCAAAATTACCCCATGATTTACTCACCCTCTAGCAATTTGAGATACATATATCTATCATCTTTCAAACAAACACATTTGGAGTTATTTTAGTACATGGGTGATTCTCACAAAATCCAGATTTACACGTAGAATGTGTCCAGCATCAGAATTTTTACAAAAGCCCTTGAAGCAATTTTTTTGCAAAATATAAGATTAAGGTCTGACCTTACTATAACCATTATTTTTAGAGGATTTTAAAAATATTTCCTTTAGAATTATTTAAATTTTTTAGATTATCGTTATCAAAAATGATCATTACCGCAACATGATATTACATTTAATATATGCATTTACAAACTCATGTTTCGGTAATGAGAACTAAAAAGTTGTCTGTACTAAAATTTCAACTTTTATCTGGAGAGAAAAAATAAGAATACCTGGTAGCCATCTTGAGTGTCACAGTCAATTATGTCCCTTCCAACAATTTTTTTTTGAAAATGTTAGTTCCTTGAGGGCTTAAACAATGATTGAAAATTGTTGCGGAGGATGAGAAAATTGATCTTGGACACATTTATATTCCTTATAATTGTCTCTACATTTACCAATGATCACCAAATACCACATGTTTCTTTACTGTAAATGTTTATAGTATAAGATGCACTGAAGATTTTTATTTTTTAATTATATATTTCCATGTCAAAGAACCAAAATCCAGTCATGGACACATTGCTGTAATTAAAATGTTCCTCTTAAATGTGGAAAAAACAATGAAATCATGTGCAAAATAGTACATTAAGAACTGTATGCTTCTTATTTTGATAGCATTTATTTTTTTTATCAAAATGTTTCATGACACCTCAAGTTTTGTGAGAATCATAAATTACTACAGAAGACCTTTATAGCTCTGTGGATTACCTCTATGAAGGATGTATGCACTTTTTGGAGTCAGAAGTTGTTCCCTGATCCCTGTTTTCTACATAAGATTTGAAAAGCAAGGACATTTACTAAAATAACTCCAAATGTGCTCGTCTGAAAGATGATGGACATATGCATCTCAGATTGCTTGAGGGTGAGTAATTAATGAGGTAATTTTGAAATTTGGCCAGAGTGTTGCTTGTCATTTCTGTTGCGTTTCATTTCTCAGTGTTCCAATCAGTGCCGGTCCTAGATGCTGGGGGGCCCTAAGCAAAGCTTTGTGAGGGGCCCTCTGTCAGTGCATTCAGACCCTTATAGCATAGCACACATACATCTCGGAGACGTCTATTTGATGTCTGCGTTTACATCTGCAAGATGTCTTATTTAAATTGTTTTCTCATCTGCAATACGTCTGTGAGACGTCTCCTAAAAGATGTCATATAGACATATTGAAGATGTCTGCAAGACGTTTTTGATTTAGAATGTATGTAAAGCAGCTCTTTTCCTTTATAAGATGTTTTTACACACCAGATGTATTCCAGATCTCCAGATCTTTACCAGACATCTCACAGACGTACCTGTGCTATCTGGGTAAAACCCAGTCAATGTTGCTGTTAGTTAGTTGTTAACTAACCACATAGTGTATTATCTTATAGCTGTATAATATTCCCATATGCACATTACTTTGAAACCCTGACTGATAAACTTGCTGATTATAACATGAAACATGTATTTGCTGATAAGTTGTTTTGATTTAAAATGTGTTGTGAGAAGCACTAAAAAATTTACCTGATCTAAATGAATGTAATGAATCAAATTAAATTACATATAAATACATACTGTTAATACACAGGGGTTAAATTGGGATTTGTTATGTGGGGGGGGGCTCTGTGGGGAGGGGTACTTCGAGGGGTAACATGTTTAATACTGATGACAGCAAAGCCACTGGTGTGTTTCAATGACATTCTGGACCTCTGATAGGATTTGATAAGCTTCAGCTTTAAAAGAGCATTTCACCCGTAGAAACATTAATCTTTATTGAAAGTGTTATATTTGTAGTCGAAATGTAACATACATTTAGAATTTGGTGCCTATTTGACAGAGAAAAGACGTGCGTGAAGTTGGCCCCCCACCCAACGCAAAACGTCGGCAAAATATGCTCAATCGTTTGTGCTCCGTTTGTGCTGGTTTGTGCCGCAAAAAATTTCGTTTGTGCTGCTTTGGTTTTTTAGATATTAAAAGAACATTTATAGGTCATACTGAGGTCACGTAGCCCCCCAACATGCTCCAAATTTACCCAAAATAGTCTTAAACGTTTGTGCTTCGTTTGTGCTGGTTTGTGCAGGTAAAATTTTCGTTTGTGCTGCTTCGGTTTTTATAATATTTGACATTGAAATAAGGCGATGACGTCACTCAGCCCCCCCACATGCTTCAAGTTCACCCAAAATATTCTTGTTTGATTGTGCTTCGTTTGTGCTGGTTTGTGCAGGTCAAAATTTCGTTTGTGCAGTTTTCGTTTTTTAGATATTAAAAGAACATTTATAGGTCATACAGAGGTCACTCAGCCACCCACATTCTCAAAATTCACCCAAAATAGTCTTAAACGTTTGTGCTCCGTTTGTGCTGGTTTGTGCCGCAAAAATTTTCGTTTGTGCTGCTTTGGTTTTTTAGATATTAAAAGAACATTTATAGGTCATACTGAGGTCACATAGCCCCTCAACATGCTCCAAATTTACCCAAAATAGTCTTAAACGTTTGTGCTTCGTTTGTGCTGGTTTGTGCAGGTAAAATTTTCGTTTGTGCTGCTTCGGTTTTTATAATATTTGATATTGAATTATGGTGATGATTATGGTTGGGAGGGGGTCAGACCAGGTACAAATTGATAACTTTTATTTTCTTTCACAAGCAGCACACATAAACAACTTTCTGATAAAGTGACCAAAAACTGTCTTTCAAGTGATAAACGCGACAAAACTGACAATGCATTTATATATTTTTAAGGTAAAATGTAAGGCAACATTTGTTTAACGTTTGTAGTCTCATTCCCTCAACAAAGACATTGCACTTCCTTCTTTCAATGATGCAAAATGATGATTTTTACATCATTGAAAGAAGGATGTGCAACACTGAAATCTGTATTTCTCCAGTCTCAGCGGCAACTGAGGAAATGATGCATGACCATTCAAAAACATGACTGGAGTTCTAACTATACAAAGCTTAATGCAAATGGGTGAAGTGTCCCTTTAAAGCTGTCACAGAGGTTGACCCCAAATATTTTAAAAATAGTGTCTGATTTTAAATATTGCAAATCTATGAGTTTGACACCCTATATCCATTTGTTGCACATGTCATTATGCACAACTGATCAAACTTTAAAGGAAGTTAAAAGAATCAATCTCCTTGAATAATTCTAGGCATAAGATGCCCAAAAAGACTCAATTAACAAGATAAGGTACAACACACAGTACTGTATCAGCAACATGTCTTAGAAATTAGCCATAGAGATTCCCTATGCTGGTCAGCAGCTACAATCATATAGTTAGGTTTGATTTGTGTAATCAAAATACATTATTTTATTATCTATACAATGAGTTATATCCAGTGTTATCCAGTTAACATACTGTAATTAAACGAGTGACATATACTTTAATCCTTTACAAATTTCAAGTCTTCTATTAAGTTTTCTCGACGTGGGCACCATTCTTACCTCTCTCTCTCTCTCTCTCTCTCTCTCTCTCTCTCTCTCTCTCTCTCTCTCTCTCTCTCTCTCTCTCTCTCTCTCTCTCTCTCTCTCTCTCTCTCTCTCTCGTCAAATTATCCTGCACGAGAGCGCGTTCTTGAAGTTCAAAGGAAAAAGCGCGTGTTTTCGCGGCAATTGTGTCACCCAATTCGCGTCATTTGAATCGCCCCATGCTAAGACGCGTGTCTTTACATTGACTTAATCTGCTCGCGCAAATCCTTTATCTTGTTCCCTTGCTTCACGTTTTTTTCCCTTTATTCTGCTCCAGACGGATAGCTTTGTTTTAAATCAATGGTGGGCATATAATATGCGCATCGTTACCAAATCACTCTTCTGCGTCATGCACGCGGCCGTTTCTAAATTTGAAGGCTGCAACCTCCGGATCATGTCGCATATGCGCGCTGCATACGTCATCAAGCCTGATTTATTTAAGTTAAATAAGCATTTCATTTGCAAGTCATAAGCATAATATAACAATTAACCATTAACTAAGAATAATAGTCAACATTATAATTGTTAATATTCTAAAATACGTTTTTATGACGCATATGCAGCCTACAAATGTGACCTCTGAAGGCTGCAGCCTTCGGATTGAGAAACTGCCTGCATGTTGTCCGAGTACATATCAGTGATTTAAGAAATCATTAAGTATTTTTAAAAACCCGCACAAATTCGGAAGTTTGCAAATTATTTAAATTATAGCGTCTTGTTTTCATTAAACATAATAATAATTTTTCTTTGATATAATGGTTTTAAATAATTCTGAGATCAAGGGGGCCCTCTAGTGGTGCGGGGCCCTATGCAAATTGCGTACTTTGCGTATAGGAAAGACCGGCACTGGTTCCAATTTAAGATTTTTTGTTGTGGAAACCCATGAGGAAAATTGTAATGCTTAGAGGTTGCCGTTTCATTCCTCGTGAGACTTTATTCAGTTCTCATTTGTGTTTCTTATTATGAACCTTGTCTCAAAAAAAAAAAAATTGTTAAAATAAAATAAATAACAATGGAGACAAATTAGATAATTGTTGTCATATAGCAGCTATGTAGTTTTTTTTAAATAATTTGGTCTTGGAAAAAATGTTTAAGTTCATATTAAGATTAAAAAGTTAATCTGTATTTGTTTGGTGTATCACTGTAAGAAAATGGTCTAAAAGGTGTCACTGGGAACGTACTTTTTAAAAAGGTCCTAATACATTTTCACTTAAAATAATGCATTATTTATAACCCAACGTTGGGTCAAAAAAGGACAAATCCAGCCCATTGGATTGTAATTATAACCTATGTTACCTTGGGTCAAATATAACAGCCTGGTCTCACTGTTAATACGTAGTATTTACACGTAACTTTAATAAACAAAAAACATATTTTTGTACGTTTAAATAGATGCTAAAACGTACAATGCGACATATTTACAACATTTAAACGTAGCATTATTACGTTTGACAGCTAAAAACGTTAAACTTTTACGTATCTTTCATTCCATAAAGATTGCTGTATAATATCCTTTTACCCATTTTAGCGATATGTTACCACCTTAACCCTACCCCAAACCTTACCCTAAACCCAAATCTTACACTAAACCCAAACCTTACCCTAAACCCAAATCTTACACTAAACCCAAACCTTACCCTAAACCCAAACTCTTTTTAAACAAAATGTTTAAATACATAATCTATTCTTTTTTAATTATGCAACGTAATGGACAGATATGTTTAGGAACATATTAGTAACAATATAGCATTCAAAAGATATTGGTGCTTCAGTCCTACGCAAAACAGTTTATTAAAATCATTTAACGTTACTGTTTAAAAAAATCATAACAGACAGAGAAGTGTTATCACAACAATTTATTTATTGCGAATATTAAAATCAGTACCAAAAGTAGTTAAAATGACGATGTGCTGCAGGCAAGGTCCTCTTTGGAGTATATGAAGTAAAGTAAAAAGAAGTATTAAAGTTATTAATCCAAGAGTTTGATCAGCGTTGATCCGGCTTCCCTCTGTCACAACGCGCTTTTTTAATTTCAAAGGTATACCAACGGAAATGGAAATGACGCAAATATGTCACGTGCCACTCAAAGGAGATGGTTGCAACCTGTGGTCGCCAACGTTTGCTCTTATCAATTTAAGTGTACGTTTGATTAATAATATAGTTGAGAAAGATTCATAATTTAGAAAGTATCACAGTTAGGTGTAAGGAGAGGTACGGACACGTTCCCGACAGTTTGATATCACTGAAGGGATTTTTTTTTACATTATCCCACTTATAACACAGCTATTCCTATATGAGTAAATATAAAAACAAATTTATTTGATATCTTTTATTAGCAAATAAAAAAATTAAACCATTGATGAGGGAAACCTGTTTCCTAATGGCTGTAAGCAAAATCGCGTTACAACAAGTTCAAAGTCCATACAAGATAAACATTCAATTTATTAATTTCTAAATAACATGCCATAGCCTATATATTTCTGTCTTTAATAAATAAGTCAGAAAATATGACTGAAAACATTCATACGAGTAAGAAACGCCAATGCCAGCAATTTTAATATTTATGAATATGAATAACTTACGTACAAATTTGTATGTTTCTAAAGCTGTAAATACGTAAATAATTTACGTATTAGTCTTGTAAAAATGTCGATATTGTACGTTTCAGTGTGTTTTAAACGTAAGTAAATGTACGTATTGTACAACCACACTGAAACGTAAAAATACACACGTATTCTCATGAGATCACGTTGCATATAAACATTTAGATGTTTTAAACCCAATTTAGCCAAACGGCTAGGCTTGTTCTGCACTGAAAATAACCCTAATGCATATTGGGAATGAACTCTTTGGTACCAGTTTGTATACATCTGAGGCACTTTTATGAACTTTTTAGGTTTTTTAAAAAAAAGGTGCTACCTCTATGACAGTTAGGGACCATTTTTTTCTGATAGTGTACAGTATATATGGAGATCTAAGCTCAGTTTGAGGGATTGTTGAAATCTCTTCTCAAGGTCTAGAAGAGATTAACTAAAAACTTTCATATGTTAAAAAAGAAGAAAAATGGTCATTTAAGTCTATATTTGCATTTGCTTGTTGTCTAAAAAACAAGTGAGATTTAATTTGTTTTTCTTTGCCGCGGTTAGTTTTTTCCTATGTCTGATGTTAATTTGTTTAGCATAATAAAATCCACCTGTCTGTCTGCAGCATGCATACTGGAGTGGAGAACTTTCTTCACATCTATTCTCGTGCATGTCGATCATCCCTGCAATCGAGTAATTACGAGAGCTGACTGAAAATCACACATATATTGTGTTTCTGAAGAGGAGATTGCTGTAATTAATGTAAGATACAAAGAAATGATCATTTCCATTCATTCATTTATCATCAGTTGCACAGTATTTTTCATTCTTTATTTGTTTATCATATTTGCGTTGTTAGCGTGACAAACATTTCGCTCTGTAATTAAGCATTTCAGTTAATAACAAAATCAAGCTAACAGACCTGCATTTAAAATTAAATATAGCAAACACACGTGCAGCTTCGAGCTGCTGTTATGTGAAGACCTTAAACGTGGACCCCATGCCTGATTTAAAATGGGGTTTATTGGATCTTGGCAGAACTGGAGCGAGTCAAATCACGGCTCAAAGTATGAGTCAGTGCTATGAAGCCATTAGAAACAGAGCCAGGTTGACCACATTGATTAACTTGGGTTGTTGTACATGCTGTGTGTTTAAGTTGGTCCTAATGTCCATCACACAGAGTTGGTTTCCAGGTAAAACGCAACCGTTTCGCATTACGCCATGCACAAGGGAACCCGTTAATGTGCCGTTGAGTAAAATGTACTATAATGTGCATTAGACAAGTTAATTTTAGATTGGATTATTACCTTTTAAACAGCATGTCAATCAAGTAACTACATATTCCCCCCCACACTTTTTTCTTTGTCTGTCTGTATGTCTTTCTATTCCAATTTTAATCTTCTTGTAATAGGTATTTAAAGCCGGTAGTAGTACGATGGTCTACTAATCAGTAAATCAATTACACCGTGACCTAGAAATAGTCAAATGAGAAGTAATTGGTGCAGCTCTGACCCCCTCCTCTCGGTATGAAGTGCAGAATAATCCACAGGGACTGTGAGGTTGATCTGACAGTCACTTCACCATGCAGCCATATACACAAATATACACATCATTACGATTTTATAATGAACGTATGGAAGATTTAAAACATCCATAGAGTGACACCAGAATAATATTTGGGGGTGCAATAACAATAAATGTTTGCTGACGATCTATATAAGCAACATAATGAGTAGTGCAATGATTTTAATATGTTGTACTTTTTATTTGTTCGTGCGTTTTTGAGTCATAAATGAATCAGTTTAAGACTAGTTTACAGTTTGTAAAATATATAAAAAAACTCAGATGAAAAACCCTCTTAGTGTGTCTGACGTGTTTTTTTGTATCAGACTTTCATGTTTAGGTTCAATCATTTCACTTAAGTGGAGTCAGTAATTTAAATGCTTTATTTTCATCAATGTCACTTTAGTAATTTCATTTGTATTTAACTAATTCGACTAGCTGCAAAAGCCTCATCCAGACCACCAGTGACTTTCTCGCTGTGTGTCGCCGTCTCTCTCAATGAGGCGTTTCTAAATCTGGTTGTCATAAATGAGTACCATCCACTCCAATAACTGACGAGAAATGGATGACGTGAACTCCACTGCTTCGCTCCCATTGGTAGCCGCTTCCGAAAATCACTCATCATTTGCATAAAGTTAAACTTTTCTTAACTCTCTCATGTCGCTGGACACCCCCATCCGGTCGGCAACGGTTACTGTCGCTCGTGTCGTCGGAAGTCGACAAGCTTTCATTGAAATTAATAAGATCGCGTCTAGGGATGCACCGATAGGATTTTTTTGGGCCGATACCGATTTAAACAGACAACTTCTGGCCGATACCGATGCCGATACCGATATTAAACACTTGTATACAATACTATACAGTTGGTCTATTATCTAGTTTATTTCTGCATCAAATAATTTTTACTGAACATGGATTTAATCTAATTAACATTCAACTGACCAACATAATAAGAGAGGCACAAATTAAGCTAAAACAAATATAATAAGACAGCATGACAACCTTCAAAGGTGGTTTTTGCTATTCAGCATTTATTTTATTAACAACATTAACTCATTTTTTTACATATAATTGATTTTTATGCATTTAATTAATAAACAATCGGTATCGGCCTTTCTCGTGCTATTGCTGATATGCCGATGGTTTCAAATTTATCAAAAATCGGCCGATAAATATCGGCGGCTGATACATTGGTGCATCACTAATCGCGTCATTCTGCTACTGCTAGTTGCTGGGCCGCAAAGAGGTCCCTTACCGGGCGAGAAGCGCAGCGCCGCATTGCCTGTAGGATAACTTTCAGGTATCGCACACGGCAATGATATTACGCAGCAGCCCAAAATAGTCCCCTTAGTTTCTTTCAATAGCTGGGGACTATTTTCAGGCAATGTGTAATATCACTACGCCTGCTGCAGCCATGTTACGGCAGCAAAGTCCTTGATTATTACGCCAGAATGAGAGTATAGTTCCTAGCCATATCTGCCTAGAAAATCACAACATTAAATTTTCCGTCGGTCTTAGTACACGATGTAACTAAAGAAGAGTCAAGTTTTAAATAGGAAAAATATTGAAACTCTTTGGTTATTTTTTAGCATGATGCTAATGGTCTAATCAGATTCACTGGATTATGCTAAGCTATGCTAAAAGTGGTACCGCCAGACCCGCAGATCAGCTGAATGGAATCCAAAATGGTAAAAATCTAATGTTTAACTCTAGGGGAGCTGGAAAATTAGCATATTTTCAAACAAAGTGGAGTGTCCCTTTAAAATGCTATTTTTGCTTATGATGTACGATATATTTAAATAAGATAAGAAAAATAGCATTGAGTCCATTAAACCTGTCTGGCATTTTAGGCATTCTCCTTCCTGTTCTTGACATTTCTAATAATGTATTACAGCATTATTACTGAACAGTCTTAAACTCCATATGCACAAACTCTATTCTTGGTTTGTGCTATCGTAGTTTCACTGAAGTTGATGTTGGATGAGTGTTGACGGTTATAACTCCACCTCATTTGTGGCAGGTTGCCCTGGACTCAATCCATGGTTACTTCTGCAACTCGAAATGTTTCAGCCTTAACATGCATGACAAACCCTCACACATGCCTGGTCATAACACTGGCACCATATCAACTCCTTCACCTAACCATGCAAATATTCACGTGTGTCAGTTTGGCTTTATCGCTCCTCACATTCTTGCTGCTAGTCATAATTTGTGGTTTTTGATGGACCTTTGATGTTCACCCAAAAATAAAAATTCTGTCATCATACTAATTTCAGAGGAACACAAGAGGTCATTTTTAGAAGGATGTTTGTGTTGCTTCGTCTATACAATGAAAGGGCTGTCAAGCTCAGACAGGAAGTGTTTCTTTCATACAATAACATTATGTGAGGAATTATTCACTGATAATCGAGCTCTTTGCCAAAGCTTTAAAATTTATAAACACTTATGTATATTCAACTTGACATGATATGATAACTTGTAATAATGTTGTGAACCAGAAAAACCAATGGCCTTCAGCATAGTTAAATCTTACATCTGAGGCAGCATACTTCATCAAATACAAAAAAAGGTATTATTTCACTTTCATAAAAAATTCCTGATAAATCTCTCACCCCCATGTCATCCAAGATGTTTGTCTTTTCTTTGTTCAGTTGAAATTTTTCGAAGAAAACATTTCAAGATTTTTCTTCATATAGTGGACTTTAGTGGACCTCAACAGTTTACAGTTTCAATGCAGCATCAAAGGGCAACGATCCCAACCGATGCATAATGGTCTTATTTAGCGTTATTTTCGCCAAAATGAGTACTTTAAAACCACTACTTCTCATCTAGTACTAGTCGTGTGATGTGCCAGCGCAACCTTATGCGGCTTTCACATAGGACACGGTGTGCGCTGCGCTATGAAACCCATTCATTTCAATGGCTTGCGCCACGCGAGGGCGGTTTTTTGTTGCGTTGAGCAAAGCGCGAGCGCAGCGCAAAAGTTAAACTATTTTGAACTCTGCTGCGCTCGCGCTTTGCTCAACGCAACAAAAAACCGCCCTCGCGTGGCGCAAGCCATTGAAATGAATGGGTTTCATAGCGCAGCGCACACCGTTACGATGTTACGATTACCCGCGCGGCCAATAGAAACGGGGCATCCAAACAAGCAAAATGGATGAAAAGCTTATACTTGGAATTCCCGGAGCTTTATAATACAAGTTTATACTCCTACAGAGACATCAGAAGGAAAGCCGTGTCATGGAAATTCAAGTAGCTTGTTGTAGGTAGGCAGCTTAAAGTTACGTGAAATGGAGACGGGCAACATCAGTCTCTGTATTCCTCATCGACTATTTAACGCAAATATAAACACTGTAGTAATTTATTGAAAACCCCGCCTACTTGGGTCTGGTCATCAGAGCACAAATCGTTTGCCTGCGCTGAACATAGCGGCGAGCGCAGCGCACACCGCATCCTATGTGAAAGACGCATTACGTGTTACGTAATCACGTCGATGTGAAACACGACCACTTGCGGACCACGTGAGGTCACGCTGGCACATCACACGGCTAGTGCAAGATGAGAAGTTGTGGTTAGAAAGTACTTTTGCTAGGTAAGACCCTTATGCCTCGGTTGGGATGGAAAAATCCTGGAATGTTTTTTTTTCTTCATTCAGTCTTTTCTTTTTGACTGAACGGCATAAACATCTTGGATGACATTATTGTAAATTATCGGTATTTAAAAAGAATGTGGAGTAATCCTTTCCTATTCAGGTCTTTCAAATATACGCTTTGTTAGCAGAATCCACTAAACGTTGATTTTTTAGCAAAGTCATCAAAGTGCACAAAGTATCTTAAAGCTGCATTTTGAATAATATTTTCTAGTTATATTTCAGGCTTTTAACAGTAAATACATATATGAGTAAAATAACTAAAAAAGAAAAGGTCATGCATCTTTGTCATTTTTTTGTATTAAACCAAGCAAATGAAAGTCTTGATGAAAGTCTGTTGTGTATTTGGAAGATACTGTACTAAATTTGATAAAGCACAGGTGATTTTTTTAGACGATATAGTGTCAAAATTCATTTGAAAATATGGAGTTCACAATGAAATCGGCATGCTTTCGCTCTCTTGGGGTGATTTTTAGCAGCTAGACCCTATCCCTCTTTCATTGTGGAGAAGCGAGGAAGGATTGCGCAGCCTATTGTTGCTTCTTCAGGGAAAATCTATTTTTGAGGGAATGGAAATCTGTCTTCTCACAATGCAAGCTGCCACACTGTCAATTGAGGTGTGAATCGGGGAAGACTCTGCATTGTCCGAAGGATAATTTAATTGGAAAAGCACGACACTGCGGTCTTGTGTTGGAGAGCTGCGAGGCGGGACATGCTTTGGCCCTGCTTCCCTACTGGCAAAGGGATTTATTTAAACTTCAACCATTTTGAGTGGACGCAGGATGTTTAAAGGGCCTATTGTGAGGGATAGGCATACAGAAAAAGAAAGGATGAAAGGAAGAAAAGGCTGTGCTGTCATCACCTGCCAGCCAACTAGTACTACTTTTTCTACCTATGGGTGCTGGAGCTGTTGCCCAATCACATTACTACAGAAGTAAGGCGGATTTGCTCAGCATTGCTCTTATATCTGCAGGTCATGAAGGATGAGATCATCACAGTGTGCTTTAAAATCAACTCATAATGCAAATCCAAACTAGATGGTGCAGAACTAGATTGCTCCCATTACTATCAAATGTGCCTCAAATGAGCTCCAGATCTGGCACCGGTATAATTTCAATGGAAAGTCAACATATGATGAGACCATTTCAAGAAACCCCTTTTCCCCTTTAGCCAGCATACTTTCAGGCTGAAAGATGCTTATGAGGCGAAAAAAGAAAATAGTGTTCTCATATTATTGTGCCGCAGGTAAAAGAGAACACACGCACACAGCTATACTAAGCTTAAGAGAGGATTAAACAAGAACTTGCTTGTTGAAAATCTGTTTGACTTTACAAAAATATTATATTTGGAAGTAACCAGATGTAATACGGCAGAACATGCTTGAGAAATCCATACTCTGCTCCTATATTTAGAGACTTGTCCTGATCATTTAATATAGCACAGATATTTTCATTTTTGTGAACAGCTAAAGGTTTTTTGGTCAACTTGCCTAGCTGGAGGTTATGTAGTGTAAGAAATGACAGCTATATATATTTTCAACCTTTTGATACTGTGCACCATTGGCCTTCAACAGGAACCTTCATTGGCCTTCAACTGGAGGTCCTCCTAACATTGTTTAAATTCAAAATAGTTTTTGGAAAAAATTAAATTAAATTAAATTAAAAAGTGCATTAATAATAAAAAATGTAAATCTATTAAATAAAATGTAAAAAGTTGTGTTGTATGTTAACTGTGGGTATAGCATGTTATAACAAAATTATTATTTTGATATCTTTGTAACAAAATATTTAATACAGTTAAATATACAGCACATACTGGGGGTCCCTGCTCCTCTTCTCTGTACATCAAGAGGTCCTTGGTATGTAAAAAGGTTGAAGGGATAGTTTACCCAAAAATAAAAAAATCTGTCATCATTAACTTAGTCTCATGTTGTTACAAACCTGTATAAATGTCCTTGTTCTGATGAACACAAATGAAGATATTTTAAGGAATGTTTGTAACCAAACCTATTAGAAGTCCCATTGACTTCCATAGTATTCTTATGCCCTACTATGGATGTCAATAGAGCTTCTGATCGGTTTGGTTACTAACATTCCTCAAAATATCTTCCACAGAATTTTTTTTACAGTATTCAGGTTTGTAACAATATGAGGTTGAATAAATGATGAAAGAATTTTCATTTTTAGGTGAACTATCCCTTTAAAGACCTCTGCTGTACACGACTAGTCAAAAGTTTAGGATACTGTAGCTTACTTATTCTTTATTACACCATTTTCCAAATTTTAGAGCAATAATTAACCCTTTTAAACTATGGTATAACACAAACGTAACGGTAACACTTTACAATAAGGTTCATTAGTTAACATTAGTTAACTAGATTAGTTAACATGAACTAATAATGAACTGCACTTATACAGCATTTATTAATCTTTGTTAATGTTAATTTCATCAATTATTAATACTTTATTAAAATCTTGTTAACGTTAATTAATGCACTGTGAACTAACATGAACAAACAATTAAAAGCTTTATTTCTATTAACTAACATTAACAAAGATTCATAAATAGTGTAACAAATGTATTGCTCATGGTTTGTTCATGTTAGTTTATACATTAACTAATGTTAACTAATGAACCTTATTGTAAAGTGTTACCAACGTAACTCTAGGAATACAAAATAAATGCAAAAAGTTTATATTTTAGCATCTTCAAAGTAGCCACCCCTTCCAAAAAAAATGTACTCTTGGCATATTCTGGTGCTGGATGCTTTTTAAACATTATTGAATGAGTTCTGATGTATCCTGGGCTCTTATTGGCTGCTTTTTATTTTTAGTCCAAGTGATCAATGGTTATTTTAATTTGAGTTTGAGTTGAGTTTTTGAAAATAAATATGAAATATGTGACCCTGTGTGTAAAAACATTTATGCTAAAGTTGATTTTAATCTTTGAAACGATCTTACTCAGTCAATATTAAAGATATTTAGGGCTGGACAATATGGACAAAATTTGTATCGCTGTATATCACCCTTATTGAAAAAATATATGAAGAGTTTGGTTCCAAAACGCAAAAAATCCATTTTGACAAATTTTGGTAATGTGTTTTCTATACCAAGAAAGTGACAAGATAAAAACAACTTTTTTCTGTTACAAACTTTCACATAGCATCTTTAGGTTATAATACAATAAAATATTCAAATCCATAATTTGATTTTTAAAGATTTATTATAAAAACGGATTATTTTTTTCTGCAAAATGTAACAAATCCAAGTTTTTTTTTAAATGCTATAAATCTATTGAATCAATATATAAATGTGCATTCATCTTTGCCATGTTATATTCATTTAGTTGACTAGTGGTATACACTGATTAAACATTAATGGCATTAATCAAAACACTTACTTTGTCATATTTAGAACACTGTCATTGTTGCTGTTATCCTTGGGACGTCGTCGCTAAACTTTTTTGACCGCGATCAGCTGTAAAATGTTTTGGTTCTGCTTGATTTTCAGTGCCTTCAAGTAAAATAATGGAAAGTTTTTCATAAGATCCCCTGAGGTCAATGTGTTAGAAAAGGGGTGTCAAACTCATTTTAGGCTGAGGGCCGGATGGTAAAAAACGCCATGATGTGAGGGCCGGATATTTTTTTTAAACCTTAGTGTGCTGATAATTGTGGTAATATTAACTAAACCAACCAATTAATTAGTTTGTTCAGCAAGAAAACCAGAGAAACACACAGCTCTGTGAAAACTACATTTCATAAGGTCACACTCATACTGTATATTATACACACAAATTTACATCTGAACAAAACCCACTGGCCTTATAGGTTGAAAAGCTTTAATTTAACTTCTTTTGCCTTAATGCCAAAATTATTCATAAACCATTCACTTTTCTTTGGAATATATTTGTAATGAGAACAGTCATTTAGAAAATGAAAATGCTAGATGGGGCAGTGGCCCAAACCAAAAATGGCACTAAGGGGGGGTGGTACTATTATTATGGTTTTAATAAAGTATTATAAATATTATGTATTAAATTACTAGCATCAACTTAGACATGTGATTATAATGGGAAAATATAATAAAACGAATTAAAGTGTGACAATCTGCTAAATATTCAATATGATTTAGTTGCTGGCTTGATGGAGCTTTGAATCCATGTTTGCAATGTTGAACTGCCTTTAGCAGCCTCCCTTTCTTTATTTTGTCAAGGCATTGGTGTTTTTTGTATTTTTTTGTCTACAAAGTTTGCCAACAACAGCAAGTTTAGTGTTTATATTAACTTAGATCTGATCGGGAAGATTAAATCGATTAGACAAGCATTGTAACGTTAATAAGAATGTGGATATTTTGTTTTTGTTAGCTTGCTAAGTTGTTAGCACTTTTAGAACACCGACAGCAAATCATTACCAGAAGAAATACATAAACATACTTACAAATTACTAATTCTGTTGTTTAACAACTGATTTAATGTAATGAATCTATCTGTTAATACAACGAACTTCGGAAACTGTCGTCTTCGCTCTCCAGGAAGAGAGTGGACACAGAGATGCTGCGGAGCGGGCAGGAAAACATGAAGTGGATTACCGGAATCAGTGGATCTTTAGCGGAGCAGTAACAATAAAACAGCAAGATTTTCGTTCCGCGTTTCGCTGCTTTCAGCAAGTCTCCCATATTAAAAACGAACTAGACACCCGCCTGAAAGGGTTTTTAAAATATGTATTTCATAATTAATAAAACTGTATAAATCATCCTGCGGGCCGTATGTTTGACACCCCTGTGTTAGAATGACAGAAGCTTGATGCTGTTGTGTGAGAACAAACAACAGCCGACATTTTTCCGTCGCTCGAGTGCCTGAGTGGCTTACGTTTCTTCCCGGCCAAAGAAAACCACCACAGGTTTATCAATGCCATCAAAAGTATTATTTTGTTTTTGTTTGTTTGTTGATCATGAAGTACAAAGTAGATGAGGAAAATTAGGATTCTGTGTGTATTCAACATGCCGTCATTATTGTTTACAATGTGTGAAATGGTGCGCTGTGATTGGCTGTGAGGGGATTTAATGCATTCTGGAGAGAAGGAGGACTGGCGTTTGTCGCATTTTGTAAAAAAGGGAGAACAGATGACACAATAACAAGGCGGATATCGGATTTTGCGTAATATTAAGAATTTACTTTTTAATACTGACCTGATACAATACTGATATATATATTTAGCTAGGTTTTCACAGACTGGGTTACTTATTTACATATTCTCAATCTTTACCCCATGAGTTTAATGCTCATGTGCAGGTGGCCTCTCATTGCTGGTGTAACATATTCCCATGTGACACCATTAAATTAACAAAGTTGTCACGACAACCTGTGACCCCCCTACTCATGGCTGCTCTCCAAGGCCAAATAAAGCCGTTGTAGAGGAAAATGGGCATGTGTCCGGATGACCGAAGGCCGGCACAAAGGCCCTCTGCTCCGGTGCGGTCACCAGGACGTCTTTCCACCTATATGTGCCCTTTGCTAAAAGGAGGAAACATCTTTCATCTCCTTTTCAAGGTGAAACACACTGCCACCCTTACATCGGCTCTCTCTAAAGGCCTGTCTGCTCGGAGGGGATTCAACGCGTGCCAGGATGCGTCAAAGTGTCAGCGTGTCATGCTGCTTCACCATAGAGAGCGTGGGATGACACTCAACACAAACCTCACACTGTCACGCAAAACAAACCTCTGAGACGTCTTTTGGATCGGCAGACGTTAAGCCAGAAAGCTCCGTTAACACAGGAACACATTTCAGCTGCAGGAAATGCTTTAGCATTTTCATGTAAAAATTGAACTTTAAATGATCTTTAAAAAGACACAAACAGTGACTTGAAGAGGTTACATCACAACAAGGAGACTCTATCCTTGTTCATATATGTTTTTCAGATGAAGAGGTTATTACACACAATTAAAAACAAACTTTACAATAAAAAAAGGTCCTTGTGAACTTTACTTTTGTGTTGTAATATATTTCAAAGTGAAACAGAATATCATGCGTGGAAAATAGTGGAAGTGCCTTTTTTCCACTGTGCTTTGATTGGAAATAGAAAAGTAGGCGTTTCTATCCACATTCCATTATAGCGAACAGGTTAGGTGTTTTTCTGATTTTTTTTACTATTTAAAGTCCGAACCTTTATGAAAGATGTCGTTACGGAGCTCAGGGACAACATGTGCTGTTCTGTGTAACCGGAATAAACTAGGTCAGTAGCTTAAACGTGAGTGTTTTGAACATAAGCCTAAAACTAAATCGGAGTGTTCCTGCCAACGACTGTACAGTTTCCATCACCTCCCAAAAGACGACGAATCAAAAAGAATATGGCAAAAACTTGTAAAAACTTGCCTTTAATGACATTAACTTTTATTGGATATTTCTTGTAATAAAAACTGTTGTAATTGTTTACATGTCACTGAATATGTAAATATGCTGTTCTTGTTGCATTTACACATCGGGCAACCATGCAGATGTCCTTAACACGCTGCGTTGCGTGTAAGTTTAAACAGTGAATCTAGTCTGTGTAATCTAAGTTAATATTTTACCTTTTGGTGTAGTCAGTGTGGTAGGAAAAAAGCATAATGTAATGAATTTCACAGTAACTGCATTAGCGCTGGATACCTGAGGTAATTTTATGTTATAGACCTGTTATAGCATTGAGCTTTTTTCACAGTCATTTCAAGTGTGTGTGCACTTGAAGTTCAAATAGATTTGATTGGCTGTCAATGGTTTATCGTTCATCAAGTGGGAAAAAAATCGCCCAGAAAGCAATTCAAATGATATCGTTTGTTGTATCTTTATCGTTATAGTTATGGTGTGAACTCCGCTTTTTTTATATAAAACGATTTTTGAAAGTATATATTTTCTTGTTATCGTTATAATGTGAACGGCCCTTAACCCGTACCCAAGGAGGGTACTGCTATTTCACCTGTTTTTATTTCGTTGAGGTTGTGTTCCCACATTGTTAGCAAGTTTGGATCGCTATATATCTTTAGTGACTGTCAACTAATGAATGAATAAATGAGTGTCACGTCCCGCTATGCGTCCCACTTCTTGACAGGCCCTTTTACTAAAGGTTCACTATTAAACATTAACAAGTCTTTGTCTTTACAGAGTAAAACTAAAATAACAGCATCAAGCAAAGCATTCTGGGAAACAAAATCGGAAGCAAAAAACTGAAAAAGGGTGATGATAATTTCTGGTTCCCAGAATGCTTTGCATGAGGCTGTTATTGTATAGTTTTATTCTGTAAATATTTAATATTTATTTAACTTTGAACAAACTCTTGCCAGTAAATAACAACAATTTAAATTTACAGTAAGTTACTGGCAACCAGATAATTGTAATTTCTACTGAATTTTTTTACAGTGTTTTTTCAGGGAACCAAAAATGCTTCTTCTATGCCAACAAGCCAACCCAAACTTTGCCTTGTTTGAGCCTAGACGTCTGTTTGTGTTTGGACAGATATTTAATGTTTTTTAAATCCAAAATGGCTTGTAAACGTCCGCGTGGGCTTTGATTATCCCTCCTAACATTACAATACAAGCAGCCTAGTATACTTAAAGGAACAGTATGTAAGAAATGTATATCAATTAATCATAAAATGGCCCTGATATGTCACTAAATATTAAGAAATCATTTTCATTTCAAATACTTTTATCACTCACAACAGTGGTCTGGCCAGGATATTGTCATTTAAAAAGTGGAATTGCAGCCCTCAACTGATGTTTATGTTGACATGTTGTGTATTGGCCACCAGTTGGGTGATTGCAGTACCAGTTTTGGCCACAATCCTACATACTGTTCCTTTAAACCTAATCCCTGATTATTTTAGTTTGATCTTTACAGTTTGAGTGGCACATTTCATCACAAATTGACGGTTAATAATCATGAGAAACGAAATTATGACGACATTTACGATAAGTGTAAAAATGTCTTTAAGCTAAACTTTATAATGTTGTTAGGTTTGTGAATGCAGCAATATGTGGCCAGGATAAAGCTAGGGGCGAAATTCCTTTGATTCTTATTTTTTCTCTTTTAAAACCTAGTGTTTAATAGCTGTAGCAGTTCCAGCACTAATCAATGAGCTTCACCAACAGAGAGCCAGAACCGTGCACACCGCTGCCAGAACAGTCCTACATGGCTACCCAAGATCACCATGGTGATCACTCCCATTAGGATAGTTGCTTTCCTGATGTTGAATGTCTGCCTTCAGACACGTACAGCCATTATATAAATCTCCTTTCAGAATCTTGGCCTCTTCTAGCCAAAGCGTTTTCTTATGAAACAGACAGGGACAAGCAAGAGAGAAAGAAAGTAAAAAAAGATTCAGGGGAAGTGCCAGGCTCAAAAATCACATCTGCTAAACTACTAAAGAATAAGAAAAAAATAGAGTCATCTTTACTGAGTGGTTCCTGTACTTTTGGTATTTTTCCAATAACTTCTGGGAAATACTGATGGGTATTTGGAGAGGGATAAGTAGATTTTACACTGTGTAGATCAGTTTTAATTTGTTTGTAGACATTAAAGAAAAACATAATACTTCTACATTTACAGTAAGTAAGTTCATATTTGTACAGAGCAACACATTAAGCAGTAATTTATTAAATGCCAACTCCGTTTTTACAGCATCTGGTGGTGATGGAACCCATCGTAATGTTAAGTCTGTATTTTTTATTCAGAAACGTTTGGTGCACGATGACACACAGCCCTTCCACATGCCTATCATATTGCTTAGTTGATCTGTCGCGTGTGCAGCTCACACATTTACGTAACCCTGCTGCATGCATCAGAAGGTTTTAACGAAGGCAGATGAAGGTGAGTGGTCACACGATTGACGTCTCTCCTTTTGAAATGCGCTCTTAGCGATTAGCGTGGTTTGGTTTGGATAGTGTGAGTGTGTCCTTAGTGCAGAGAGAAAATAATTGACAGCACAATTGAGTTTAAATTTCAACAAACCACCATCACTGCGATCAGTGTTTGCATTTCATTAGCTCATTTGTGTTTAATGCACATTTTTGCTTACACCTACAACGTGGCAATTTTAACATGCTATAATAAATTATCTATATTTTAAGCTAAAACTTCACATACATACTTCACACCAAATATTTATTTTTACATCTACATAAAATTCTTGTGAAATGTCCCCTTTAACATAAAATAAGATAAAAGATAAAAATGATGTAAACAGACGAGTATTCATATGATTTGGCACTTTTTGTGATCCTCCACTCATTGACAGAATGCCTCTCTACCTTGTTTAATATTTCAGGTGATTTTCATTGGAGAACTCCCAAAGAAACCCCAGTGAGATTTGCACCCTGATTTATTTGTCATCTATCCTTTATATCTCTAAATTCTTTATACATCTCTAGTGGCAGCGTGCATCTTTCATGAGCTCCTCCGCCGTGTTCGCGGTCGAATCCAAACACATTTTGCACATTGGGCCGCTGCTGTACTTCCCCTAATTCACCTTGAGCGTGTGAGATAGATGAAAAATGCAAAAGGAGTTGTTCATTTCTCTCTTCACAGCTCAGGAACCAAGCAGGTCAAATTCCATTTCACAGCTCTGCTGTCTCATGCCAAGCACTGAGGTAAATGCTGTCAGATGGGAAATTTTACTAAATAGTTGCAGCACTTTAGTGTCTTTTGCACTGAACATGTGCAATTTAGTTTAAATAGGTGCTCACTGCACTAGTCTAGTGCTAATTTTGCCCAGCCAGATATTTTACCATGGTCTTTGCAGCCAAAGCTGCCCACTGAAGGCCAAAGCATAATCAATTTTTACATGTACACAAGGGTATGAGTCAAGTAAACCTTAAGGCTGTGCGTTCATTTGTGAACGACACATAAAAACAGACTAAAATATAAGCAATTTGATTTCCCATGGCCGACTGCAAATGACGTCAAACACTTAATACAAGACAATCAATGGCAAATCAATTTGTATATTGTTCTTTTAAAGGGACAATCCACTTTTTTTGAAAATATGCTCATTTTCCAGCTCTCCTAGAGTGAAAGATTTGATTTTTACCGTTTTGGAATCCATTCAGCCGATCTCCGGGTCTGGCAGTACCACTTTTAGCATAGCTTAGCACAATCCATTGAATCTGATTAGACCATTAGCATCGCCCTAAAAATAACCAAAGAGTTTTGATATTTTTTCTATTCAAACCTTAACTCTTTTGTAGTTACATCGTGTACTAAGACAGACAGAAAATTAAAAGTTGTGATTTTCTAGGCAGATATGTTTAGGAACTATACTATCATTCTGGCGTAATAATCAAGGACTTTGCTGCTGTAACATGGCTGCAGGAGGCAGTGATATTGCGCAGGAGCTGAAAATAGTCCCCTGCTATTGACGGTTACCAAGGGGACTATTTTCGACTGCTACGTAATATCATTGCGCCTGCTGCAGCCATGTTACAGCAGCAAAGTCCTTGATTATTACTCCAGAATGAGAGTATAGTTCCTAAACATATCTGCCTAGAAAATCACAACTTTTAATCTGTTTGTCTTAGTACACCATGTAACGACAGAAGAGTAGTTAACTGTTTTGTCTCCTAAGGTGAATTTTCCTTTTACCTCATCTAATAGCCCCGCCTCTTTTCTGTCACATAAGCAAAACTTCAACCATTGAGTGCATGAAATGTCAAGCGTTAAACAACTGCAGTTGAATTAGTGCATAATCCGGGTACTTAAAGTCCCTGTGAAATTGTGATCAACTTCCATGTTGTGACATATTTCCGAGTGAAAATAGTTTTAAATGGTTTATAAATAAATTGTTTATAATATACAATGCAATATTATATTAAAAAAAAAATAAGAATAGTCAGTTTTGATTTCATTGTGACTTTAAAGTGCACTTTCGTTTTATCATTTCCAATGTGAACTCACAACTTGCACTACAAAATGTATGGGATTTGGAATGCACCTAGTGTTTTTGTAATTTTGTGTGCAGGATACATCAGACACAGACTGTCTGCAACTCCTTCACCCTGGGTTTTAATGAAGACATTGTCATTCTTAATTCTCAAACATTTTTATGCAAAGTAAGTTCATTACAGATTTACAAAAGTCAGCATTATTTGCACATTTACATTGAGCTAAGTAGCAAAAGCAGGTGGTAAACAGATTTTAATTTAAAAGTCATCTTTACATTTTTTTAAATTTTGACAGCTGTAATTTATCAAATGATGATGAAATGAAAGATCTAGACACGCAACGAGTGCACTTTTGCGTGTCTTTTCACTATATTATTAACTTTGCAGTGGTTGCAACTGGGACAATGCTGTAGCTGAATAAAATATGCAACATCATGGTAGTCTGCATGCTGGCTACTGTACATACATGTATCATTTATTACCGAACGTTACCTTACGCAGAAAGAAATTGACACAAAAACAGTAAAACTTAAAAAAAGACACTACTTAAGGCCCAAATTTTAAGAAATTTTCAGGCATTAAATGGGTCATCTAAGAAAGTCCTCAACAAATATGAATGAGGTGAAATAAGAAAGAAAATGTTTGCGATTCCCACTCTTACTTTATTCAAAAATACTTTGCCCCCAGTTAAATTTGGAATTGTGGCAGACAATGAAATGAAATCCTTTCGGATAAGGTTGTTACATGGTGAACGCTTCAATGCTTTGAACTTACGTCACACAGAATTAACCCGCAGTCCAAGCGTGTGAGGGATTGAGATAAACATGTTTGTAATGGTGTATCATAATATCCACTTTGGCCGAGGCTTGTTTTTTTTCTTTCTTGCTGCTTATTTCCATGCATGTACTTGAGGAAGTTGCAACTCCTTAGCAAGCTGCGATTATTTCAGCGTCCCCCACCTCTTTTCTCTTTGTTGTCATGCCGTCAGTTCTTAAAACGTTCCAGTGATTTTAATTTCACTGACATCGGCACAAGCTAAGGCGGTGCATATGTGCCGCAATGTGCGCAAGACGCTGCTTTTCCTCAGATTTGATCACGGGCTCGCGGAAACAGATTGCGGTGCTGGAATGTGCCATTGAGCCTTACAAAGCCCATCTGTTTGGGCGACCCAGTGGAAAGACGAGCGTGGCGGGCACCAGGCAGAATGATGGAGTACCCATTAAAGATAAGGGAGGCTGGGGTGGCCCACCTCACCAGACTGTTGTTTGGGACACAAGATTGGGCCGGCAACCCAACCCCACCCCCCATTTTCTCGGTTTCAACGTGGCAGCAGTTTCTCAGGGACTGACATAGTTTCACAATAATTTTTTTTCTGCTGGATGCATCACCTGAAGGTTTGCGACGGGGGAGTCATATCACAGTTTTAAATAAGCGCAAGTGTGTCAGTGCATTGGTTGCGTTGGTATTTTACCTCTCGCCCGTTGCATTCGGTACATGTGAATTGCCAGCGCGCTGTACTGATATTAATTCTGCCTCTTCAGCGGAAAGCGCAGGGCGTTGCGGTTCAGTGACAGCTTGATAACTAGAGCCGGTCGAGGTGTCTCCACTACATTTCACATTTGCCATCTAATTCACACATCACAAACGTGTACTCATAAAAGTGCAGCTGAAATAGTGTAAAGACACCATGGCGGAGGATTCGTCCACCGTGGAACAAAAAGGGAGAGACTATATATGATTGGTCAGGTCAATGGAAATATACACTAAGCTTATTTCAACCTCCTGAATCTCCTGTGAGGACGGCAGAAAAAAGCACATGAACTCATAGCGTGAAATGGCGCAATGAGCAGAAACAGAGGCCGACTGGAAAACTGTGTTGGGTTATTTTTAATTCATGCGCTGCCACCTGGTTAATGGAGTTTTTGAATCTATCTCGGTCTTCCTGCATGAAACGTGCCTTGTTTTAGATGATCAGTACTCGGCCGAAAGCATTGAAATTATTTATGCCTCCTGCATTACCGGTGCTTGGTAATATCATAAAATAATGTTAAAATAGGCAAATGTCAAAAAACATTAGATTGCACAAAGGCTGACCAAAATGTGCAATACAAGTTTTTTTGGAAAAGCTCAAAATGCTGCTGTCTGTCTTTTTTTACAAATTTAATTTCTTCATGCAGTTGGCTATGTTTGTTTTATTGTTGTTGTTTATTTTCCACTTTTATATCTTTTTAGAAGAAATAAAATTTGGCAGTATTTTTTAAATAAGTACTGTGTGCTAAGGCAAGCATCATTATGACTAATGCACTTCAATCCTTGAAATGACTTCAGTTATGACGTGAGGGCGGGGCTGTTTGGGACTCTCTGCAATTGAATTTAATTGTGTTTTGTTAGCAACACCAATCTTCCAACATTTCGATCAGTTCCCAATGGATGAAATCAAGTTCCGCCCTACATATTTTTTCTTATTTCAGAAGCCGTTTCCTCGAAAATAAGACGGTCGCAATTTCTGTTTCATGACGACTTTAACCCCTTCAGACCTGATTTTTCCAGTGTTTAATCAGTGTGCCTTAAATTGATTTGTTGAACAGCATTTGTGTTGGTTTGAACCACAAAACATGTCATGTCCATTCCAGTGGACTAAAGCTGGGCGTACACGGTGCGAATTCTGACGGTCGGAACGTCGTGAGCTCTCGCACACGACACGAGTGAGTTTATATGAAAATAATTCGGACGCAGTCACACACGACAAGATTTTACTGTACGACTTGACGAGTTCTGACGTAGGCATTTTCACACCTGTGAGGATGAAGTAGGCTACCTTTCGTTGTGGCAGAATGTACAAAAAATAAAACAAAAAGAATAGGGAAAAGATATTGGCTTAGTAAAACAGCCTGGAATTTCTGTTCTTTAGAATTTCTATTTATGCATTCCGAAATTGCAATATAGGTCTGCTGTGGCGGTGAAGGAATTTCTCTGGCAGTGATTGTTCGTGCTAGCGCATATGCGGTTTTACCGTTTTAATATATCATGTTTTTAGTGCCAAGTAAATATCTATATTGCTATTATTAATGTTACATATATTGTTGCTTTTTTATAAATATGACCGTTCAAAAAACACATTCAGTGGGCCTATTTATTTATTTGTAAATGCAGAATGTGGAGCAATGAGGTAAAACGCAAGCTAACGTTACACGTCTTTCCCTTTATAATTAAATTATTAAGACAACACATCTATAGCCAAATATTAATTTGTAAAACGAAAATAATTTAATTTAATATAAGCACACTGTCTAGGCTTGTTATGTGCAAATGTTCGGTCAATGCGGTGTCTTGAAGTAAAAGTGAGACCGCAGCATTTATGCTCCTGTAACTGCACAAAATAAATGCCATACAGAAGGGATTGCATATTAATATAGGGCATTTTCACAGTAGGCCTATATGTAAATTAATACATAGCAATACAAATATAGTATGAAAACAAATTAATCATTATTTAAATAAAGTTTCAGAGATAGCCTACATTTTTTGTCATTTAAATGTTCTCATCATTTCAAAACAAGCTAAGGCTACCATATAACTTACACTGGGCTATATCATTTGTTTCTTTGGTCGAAAAATACCGAACAAGCTCACTTGTTAAAGCAGAAGCTCCATAATAAGATGGGAAACATCGTCTCCGCATATGATCATCATGTTTATGTACTCTCTCAATAAATGCATATCTTAGCCTATTAAACATGGACATTCCGTTGCTTTTTTCTGTCGCGACAGCCCTTTTAATATCCAATCATTTATAAAACTACAGCAACTTTGGCACAGCTTGGATTACACAAAAATTGCGACATTCTTTGTACATCCTGTACTGTTTAAACCAGTGGTCTCTGCACGGAGTCTAATAATTTTTATATTTATTTATTACATAATTTAGTTGGCTTATTTTATGTTTACATTGTAAATAATGATAAAACATATTAACAAGTAAAGAAAAATCAACAAGTAAAACAAAAAAGTTTTAATATCAAAAAGCCTCGTTTAATGCATTGTGGTAGCACTTATCAGAACAGCGGTATAGCCTAAAACAACACTCTCTCCTGTTTCCACACACATCCAAAGCTGTGACCCGACATCACAAAAACACGTATGACAAGTTTTTTCAGGCAAATAAGCTGATCAAGAGGTCGTCACTGAAAGGACCTGTCATATTTGTCATGATGTCCGGTAACCGGAGTGTGTGTGTGCGCGAAACATAGCCAGCTATAGAGTAGTCATCAATATTTGAGGTAGCAGTGCTACATTTGGCTTTCTTCTTCTGCTTTTTGTACATTCTGATTGGTCAAATTCAAGTGCTTTGCCAGATCGTCTCATACACCCGCACCAACACTACGAATTTATACCGACAGCTCCCGAACTTTTTTGACATGTTTAAAAATTATCGGGAGGTCGTAAGGTGCTCGTAACCTGCTCGGCTCGGCTCGTAATTCCTCTCACACGGTGCGAGCCGCGACCATACGAGCATGAACGATTTGCTCCCGAGGAAAAAAATCGCATGCGAGCCCCTACGACAGCAAAAATCGCACCGTGTACGCCCGCCTTAAGTGTCTGAAGCACTCAGACTAAAGGGGGCGCACACTGGACGAGAAGCGCAGCGTCTAATCATAGCAACAACTCGGTGGTATCGTACACCGGAAGTAAACAGGTAGCGTCTACTTCAAAATGCAAAATATACCTTAGTAGCCAATGTTAATTGCTAACAATTTGGGACAAATATGATTTTATTTAATGTTAAACTATGTGAGTGGTGCTCTGTGGCGCGACAGGGATTTGAGCAGTGTCCAGAGTGGACAGGCGCCGCCGGTGTGCGTACATTCATAGAAAATAATGTGTTCTGTTTTTAGATTCATGGCTAGAAGCGACTCGGCTCTGCGCTTCTCGTACAGTGTGCAACACCCCTTTAAGGTTTTAATTGACGAGGGATAAAACTGGCTAGTGACCAGGGGCCGGTTACACCAGCTGTGCGTAAGTTACAATGTAGCCTAGTTATGACGTAAATGGGCACTAAGTTACAACTTACGCACTACTAGATGTTTTTGCGTTGCACCATTAAACATAGTTTAAACTTAACAATACTTTGTAACTAAATATTTACGGAAGCCTCTGTCCATGAAAATACGGTTGGAATAAGATGTCAGCAAGATTAGATCATATCGATAAGCTCGTAATTGAATATGAAGAGCCGCAAGTTCGTCAACGAGTTTTCAAGAACTGTTTAATTTTCTGTGTATCCATCAATTAAAATAAGATTTAAAATGTATTCCTGTTTATTTTCTCCTCCATGTGTGGGATAGATATTTTCAATTTAAAGTGTAATGTTTTGAGTTTGATAATGTATGCTTTACGTCTTTTTTAACTTTCAGTTTAGGGCAGTCAAGAATGAGACAAGCTGTTTAGACTATTTCCTTTTTACCTATTAGAAGGCTTGTGATTGGGTTAAAAAAAAATAGATGTAATTCTGTGCGACAACGCATTATTTTATTGTAGCTTACGACCTAGCTACATTCTGCCTTAAGAACAAATGGTGCAACCGAATAAAGTACAGAGTTAGTTATAAACTAGTTAGTAATGTATTTACTAAGCCTCTAGCTTGGACTTTACATCCCAGTTAGAGTAAGAACTTACGGACTGGTGCAACCCTACCCAGAATACCATAACTGTTCTAAAGGGCTTGTACACCAAAGTGTTAAAACATGCCTGTTTGTCAGTCGTTAAACGATTGGTTGGTTGTTGAAATATTTGTCCCGCCCATCCTCCACTGTGATTGAACGGCTGAGTGAAAACTGACATTGAAAGATGAGCATTTTACCCAAAGTTGAAAATATCTCAACTCTAGGCGCTAAGCACTGACGGCGGAAAAAAACGCAGAGTGCGGAAAAACTTAAAAAAACGGAAAGACGTTGCGTAAACGTCTTGGTGTACCTATTTTATCTATTCATAATAGACGAACCGCTGTCTGGTCATCTGGGTTTTAAGTATGGAGATAGAGGTTGGATCATAATTTTTTTCCTATAGCTTTTAACCACAGTGTGAGTGAATATTAATAATGTTTGTTGTTTACTTAAGCATCTGATTGGATGCTTAGACCAGAAAGCAAAGTGTGATTTAACAAGCAGATTACGTTCCAAAGGACGATTTTATCATCCCCTTAGTGGAAAATGAAACCATATCTGTTCTTGCTACGTGAGATTGGCACAAATATAACGGTTACCCAATGAGTATTGTACAGGATAATGATTGAAAAGCGGATATAGAGACCGAACATTTTGTACCTGATCCACATGCTAAACTTGCTCAAAACACATCAGGTTCATAGCAACACCCTGGTAACCAAACAGAACAGCTTTGCATTGTGGCAGCAGCTTTTGCATGAGCAAGCACCTTTACATGTTCTCCAAAAGTGTAGGTTTTATCCTTACACTTACTGTAAATCCATCATCCAGGCCCAAACCATATACTTAAAGTTTTTATTAAGGATTCTATGTGCTCTGTGATTATAAGACCTGGCAAAGGTAGCACAAATCATTTTATTACACAACATGGAGTGTAAATTGCTGGGAAAAGTTTAAATTCACGGGAAATGGTTCTCCCATGAAATTCTCCAGATATGTAAAAAAATCCCAAATCCAGGAACAAAGAGCATTCTAGGTAAAAGAGTTTCTAATTGCAGCAAAGCCAATTACTGTGATATTCCCTGTCTCACTGGTGTATCCGCATGGGGACACGCTCCGCTTGCAGTTTGCCTGTAGAATTAATCACTTTCATACCGGTTTGAATGATCCTATCAAATTAAGCTTTGGGTCAAGCATATTAAACAAAAGAGCACGGATCTATCTTTAATATATCTACAGTGTGGTCCGCATCAAATTGAAATAAATCAAACATCACGTTAATAGGTGCTGTCCGACATCACTCGGCAGCTTGCCGTGCCGTGATCAGAGATGCCAGGGAATCTAATCATCGGCTGCAAATTAAAAAGATTTTAATAGCGATAACGCACACAGCCGTACCGCTCATTGTCGCAGAGACGCGGACGGTTGACAGCGACTGGTTACACCGCATTACTCTTGGATAAATGGAGCTTTTTGTGTGTGTGTGTTGGGGGGGGGTGAATCGATAAAGTTAACCGAGACGAGCGATTATCTTGATCAAGACCGAACATCAGAACAATATCTGAGAGCTAACTGAAGATAAAGTTATCCATCGGCACGATTAAAAAACAATCTCTGTTTGATCCGAGTCCAGCGTAAGCCTGCTCCTAATGAGAAGAACTTTGATGCTAT